>NC_087206.1:18409752-18414752 GCF_015104395.2 Macrobrachium nipponense
AGGCAAAAATCACTTGATTTGTTTTAATCCGTTTGATGTTCCTATTTTTCTTTTTTGTTATGTGATTTACACTTTCTTTTTACAACTGGTTGTTTTTCCTTAAGTACGTCTATTAGAAATATGAATATACGCATATTCTTACAAATGTATACTTTTGGTGGAGTGCCTGTTACTAGCTTAGACGAATAAAGACATCCATTCTATATGTAACGTAAAACGTGCAAGTATATACAACGAAATATCTCATTTCTTAGCAAAAGTTAAATATCTTTTGAAAAAGCAGTCAGACACTTGGGCTTATTTGTGGAATATCTTTTGCTCAAATCAAGTTTTTTTTTTTTTTTTTTTTTTTTTTTTTTTTTGGCCGGTTCCCCTAACTCAGGAAATTAAAATTCACTTCTTCATTTCCCGTGACTCCAACGGTGAATTGCAAAAGAAGTGACCGGAATCCGAAATTCGTTTTCAAAAAGACTGAATTAAATATATTCGAGATCCTTATGATTTTTGGCGTGTAAATAAACGTTAATTAATAGTTTTTCCATTATCATTTTATTTTATCTGTGCTCTCATTAAAGATGCTACTTTCAATACTTTCTTATAATATGGCAAAATGTAGAGTGATTTTGATTAAGCAATTTCTCATTCAGAGTAAATAAAAGCACGCTTATTACATACATTTCAATTATAAAATGTATATTTAATGTCTCATTAAATATACGAAAGGGCTTGTTCTAGCACAAGGACATCTTACTGTATAATAATGAAAAACCTAAAACTTCAAACATTTCTAATATTAAGTGGTCTAGGAGCTTTAGCATGTGGGACATATGGCAACTTAAAAGGAAAAATTACGAAAATGTAATCAATGTTAGAAATCACCTAAGTGCTCCTTTCGGCTTGGTGTTAAATTTTTGTCCGTCATACCAAAGTGCAGTGAAAGCCGCTCCGACGTCAATATTTTTCAGGTTAATAACGGAGATAGTTTCCTTTTGGTGGCGCAGGAAAAGAAGGTGAGACGAAAAACCCCAAACCCCATCAGTCTCCGGAAACAATGTAAATGAGGGGAAATTTCTGGTTTGTGAGCTGTTCAAGGGGAAAACACCCATTTCCTTTCCCTCATTAATTTTTCTTGCCGAGGGGAGAAAATACCAAAGAATACCATCTCCGGATTTCCTATTATTTCCTATGAAATATGAGGCGAGCATGAAATAAAAGTTTTTTATCTTATCTACCTGTTTAGCCGCATATGCATAGGTTGTTTGAATATTAAACTTTCTTTTAAGAGTTTACGCTCCATGATCACAAGGCAGATTGTGTGTGTGTGTATGTATGTATATATATATATATATATATATATATATTATATATATCTATATATATATATATATATATATATATATATATATATATATATATAGGTTTATATATCTGTCTATATATTTTATATATATATATATATTATATATATATATATATATATATATATAAATATATATATATATGTATGTATGTATGTATATATATATATATATATATATATATATATATATATATATATATATATGTATGTATGTATGTATATATATATATAATATATATATATATATATATATATATATATATAATATATATTATAATATTATACATGTACATATACAATGTGTGCGTGTGTGTATGTGTAAATATATGTATGTTATTAAATTAATTATAAAAAAATAAAGATAAAATTTATTGATCTAGCAACTTTTACCACACCCACTCTCTCTCGTTCTGTATCTCGCGCATTGAATATTCATAATTTGGCTCCAGAAGTTTTAGTGAACATAAAGATTGTCGCGTCAAATAATTTCATTTCAAACCGGAAGTAAAAATTCTCGTGAAAATGTGTCGGAACAAAAGAAAATGTAGATTGCAGGGAACGAGAGCTTTTATTGAATACGAAAATTCTAAAGCTGTTTTTTTTTAATATACGAATAGACTTAAAAGGCTCTCACGAAATTCTGCATGTAAATGGCACATCTGGAAACTCCAATTTCACTTGTAAGGAAAACTAATGAAAGGAGAGGGTCTTCTACCATTTACCTTTAAAAGCTACATGTTTCTTGTTATTAAGAGGGGCTTCAGGATTGTTTGTTTGTTTGTTTGATTTTTGTTTGAGGGAAAGTGGGACAAATCAAAGAGTAAAACTCAACTACTGTAGATTTATCGAAAATCATATATGAAATTACTTCATATATATATATATATATATATATATATATATATATATATATATATATATATATCACACACACTCTACACACACACACACACACACACACACACACACATATATATATATATATATTATATATATATATATATATATATATATATATATTATATATTCTTATATGTATGTATGTATACTCGTCATACTTCACTATACATGATAGGAGGGACGACACCATTATTATGTTCTTGTTTGTGCTTGTTGAATATCGCTTCAGCAAAATACACTAATGTGACTCATTACTCTTAATGCCAGACTTTTCTGGTTTGCTAAACGTATTTAAGCTAATACCTGGTCACAGGGGATTGTGTGTTTAATTTTCCTTTAATAGCGGTTATCCATCCAAACGGCGACCACACCAAAATGTTGCTTAGATGCTCTGACCGAGTGACTGCTCGGTGTAGCCTACGTATTACAGCCGTTGACATAAGGATGAAATCAATATTTCCCTGACTTTCATTCTATCGCTTGTCAGGGCAGTCGTGCAGTGGACGTGTAACAAACTGAATTGACGGACAGGTCGGTGACGTGCAGAGTAAGCGTCCCAGAACTAGAGGTCATAAAACCCCGGACAAAAGCAAGGAGAACGACCGCGCGGAAAACAGCGAAGACATTTGAAGTTTGGTCTCAACGTCCCAGGAGATGAAATTGTCGAAGATCGTTGGGAGTTCTTCTGGTCTTCGGAGCGCTGAAGTAGAGGCTGACGGTCGTTTGGCTGAGGAAACTCTCTTAAATCTTCCCTCTCCAGTAAGAAAGATTTCTTTTATGGAGGAACTTTCGTCCCTCCACAAGAAGGGTCGCCACCGAAAGAGTGTAGTGTCATCCGTTTTGATCTTTCTTAAAGATTCTCTTTCCAAATCTTTTAATGTGGAATGACTCGATATTGAGTTCTGAATATTGGAATGGTTATGCCTGGGCTATACATGTACATGTATAGTTTTAATTCTATTTAAGTTGGAGCTTTTATCGGGAAAAAGGGGGGGGGGGGGCAGGGAGCAAACATACTTTCATACTCGTACTTTATCAAACGCCTCTATATATCTCACATCATAATTGTCTTTGGATTCAATTATGATGTCATCTTCAGATCCAATCATAAAACAAGGAATAAGTCTCATTTTTGCTTTGAATATAAGCTAATTAACTGATTGATATTTCATTATTTGAACTATAACTGGTAGACGAACGCAACACATGGTATTGTCACAATTCTTACTAGTACAAGCAAAACAGGATGACTCATGAATGTATAATGGTATGAAAAAATGCTTAGAAATAAATTAATAACTCTAACAGAATTATGAACAACGCAGTTAACATTTTTGCAAATTAGATAAAACAAAATTAAAACACAATTGGCAAAGACTCCAAACTAGTATATTGAACAAATGAAAGACAAAGAAAAAAAATCATGCAAATTAAATATATATATTTCTTTGACTTCTCTTTTTGACATGACTACAAATAAAGTCATCTTCTCCCATAAAAGTCTGACACTGCTTTATGAATGAGGCTAATCTGCCATTGAGATAAACAGCAAATACGTCAATAACCAGTTCGGGAAAACATCATAACTTGGTACCTACGCTATTCCTACATCACGATGGATATACAAGCATACAGATGGCTACTGCATATCCAAATAACATATTTTCTACAAAATTGAACGATGATACCCGTTTCAGAAAGATGAAGACAATTAATATTCACCTGATAAATGGCATTTTAGTATTTGCTCAAGTCTATTTCCACCAGAATTATTCCTTATAATATAAACGAAGTAGTCAGTCAAGTCCGCAATACTTTCCCTTTGTTTAAACCATTCCATTATTATACAAGAGCAAAATACTCCTGCAGTCATTGTCCAATCTATCAGATTTCTATTGTATTCTTGCTGCGCCTTTGTTCCCGTCTTTGTTATTCCCTTTTCAAGACTGATATAAAACAGATAAATGGAAGAGTGATGATATTTTTCCTTCCCTAATTGCATTATGCTTTTGGCATAATATTATTTGGGTTTCATTCTCGTTTCTCTTATGACCGCAACCACATAGCTATCTTTATAGTAAATCTATACACTATGTAAACAAATATTCATAGTCACATATATGCGCATTAAGCTACAAATGTCCTTAAATATCTAATTCGCTTTACCTCGGAATTAATATATTTTCATATATGTTAACCGAAGGGGAATTTTTTTTTTGATAAGAAATTCGTCGGCCCACGGGCGCGAACCACGGAACTAAGAATTCAGGACAGTGAAGCTCTTTACACACTAGGCTAGCCTTGTGGGTGAAGAGCTTCACTGTACGTCTTAAATTCTTGGTTCCGTGGTTCGCGTCCATGAGTCGATGAATTTCTTATCAAATAAAAAATTCCCTTTCGGTTAACATATATGAAAATATATCAACTCCGAGGTACAGCGAACTAGATATTAAAGGACATTGTAGCTTAATGCTTATATATGAATCACGGTGATGTGATAAGACTATTATATATGTGTATATTTATATAAATATGGATATATATTAATATTATATATATATATTATATATATAATAATAGTATATTAATAAAAACATACATTAACATATATTTATATTTATATATATAATATATATAATCAATATATATTATATATTATATATATATAATAGTATATATGTATATATAATATCTCCAAAACGAAACTAGAAACTGGAAAGCCTATAATCACCTATACTCT
>NC_087206.1:18419752-18429752 GCF_015104395.2 Macrobrachium nipponense
GTTATATAGCGCCAAAACAGCTTTGGATTAGAATTTGGTAAAATGGGGCTACGGGTGGGGGGGAGGGGGGAGAGGGTGGGGGGGGGGGGGGGGCGTTTGAGGGTGGACCAATATGGACTAATAACTTTTCAGTGTTGCTTAAACCAAGACGGGACATCACCGACATCGTGGAATTATGAATTATTCACAGCTAAAAATGTGGGTTTAGGCTCAGCATGCACACCTGGTGTGGAAGTTGCCTCAGACTTCAGCAACTAGCTGGGATTATCCCTTCAGATCCAGAATTAGTTCGAAAGTTGTGCAAAGGAATAAATAAATAAAAAGTTATTGCGAGATAAAATGGAAATTCTCTAGTCCTTTGGAATCTTCCATCCATTTCACGCACCGGGCACTGATTTATTCACGTTCAAAGGGCCTATAATAAAATAAAAAAATTTCTGTAAATCTTTGATATTTATTATGCAAATAACTAAATCTCCATTTACTATTGGAACATTCAATTTTTCAAATATTCAAAGGCTGTTTACACTGTAAACAATGTCATCTCTGTCTCTTAAATAATAAGTTATTTGTTCTTTTTATGTGTCGCACGAGACAGATGTACTTTCATCTATTCACACAGTTAAAAATGAATTACAGTAAATGAAACGCATGCAGATGCCTAAGTATATATGTGTGTATATACTCGTGATTGCGCAAGGGACATATTTCTGTGCATTTCGAGGGGATAATAGTAGCAAAACTGTTTATACACACACACACACACACACACACACACACACACACACATATATATATATATATATATATATATATATATATATATATATATATATATATATATATATGTGTGTGTGTGTGTGTGTGTGTTGTGTCTGTGTGTGTATGTGGATGTGTTTGTGCATTTATATATTTGTATGGGTGTTTGTACATATATAATTTTTCACGTTTCTGACCTACCAAGTTTGAAAGTTGTTTTCAAAATACTCTATTATTATTAATATATATTATTATTGTAAGACCAGAGAGGTGTTTCATTGCCGTTTCGAAGCTTAATACATCTAATGGAAGTAACTCCTTCCCAGTTACTCACTACATAACGCACGGATGGCTATGAGTGGTCTATATGTCAACTGCGTCTGACATTCAGTGAGGTCACCCAAATTGCTTTTACTAGACCCAAAACCACTCTGTCTATATTATTATTATTATTATTATTATTATTATTATTATTATTATTATTATTATTATTATTATGGAAATTGGTTTATTCAGGTAATTTCTATCATTATTATAATAATTTTTAATATGCAAACAGGTTCAATATCACCATGCAAAAGTAATACTTGAAAAGCTCACATTTAAAAAATGACATTTATAAGGACACTAAAGCTTCAACGATAAGTAAATCCTTGATATGCATATTTTTGGGGGATACAAAATTCAGTAATATGGAAAACCCTTATTGAAATACAGTTATTTGTAAGCAGACAATATAAAAAAACAGCATAATGACTCATGATCTTGAAAACTATTTAGGCTGTGGTGATAGTTCTGATGAGATTACTACTATTGTCTTCTTGTAAATGAATTACTTGGCTATATCTGTGCGATTCACCAAAAAAAAAAAGTAATTTACTACTTTAATACCATTTACAACTACATTTACCCACGTTATCAATTGTTTGCTTACTCATGAAGAATTTCCCAATTTCTCTCCACAAGCAAAAGTAAATTGACATTGGAAAAAAATACCGGGGAAGATATTTCGCCAAGAAAATACAGCAGACTCACATTCAATTTGAGGCCCAATACATCTTCTTGTTTTACGACACTTGCCGAGTTAAAGAGAATCATAAAAGTCTCATGAACACGCAGTGTTTACTGCCTCGAAATAAACGATATATCGCAGGAAAGACTCAAAAAGTTTCGAAAGAAATATATCCCCACGCCAAATAAATAATGGTGTTTTTAACGTGGGGAGAAACAGGGTGCAAAAACATTTTTAGGCCGTTGTTTATAGGAAAGAAGGTAGACTGATTTAATGCCATGCATTAACGTGAAACATAAAATCATATATATTCGTTTGTAATAAATATACAAGGATATGTATATATATATATATATATATATATATATATATATATATATATATATATATATATATATATATATATATATATATATATATATATATATATATATATATATATATATATATATATATATATATATATATATATATATATATATATATATATATATATATATATATATATATATATATAGTTTTCAAAGAGCCAGTAAGAAATATTAAAAGCCGTAAGTACCTATCGTTTCCGAGTATTTAATACCCACTTCTTGACGAAGAAGTGTTTGTTAAATACACGAAAGAACTAAATACTTATGCCTTTGGATATTTACACCTCTTCATGAAGAAGTGTGTATATCAAATGCACGAAAGGGTTAGATAATTGTGCCTTTTAATATTTACACATATTCACGAAGAAGTGTAAATTAAATACACGAAAGCGCTGGGTACTGTTGAATTTTAATTTTTGGGTCTGTCTCTAGCAGTACATACATTCAGTGACGTGTTCCGTAACCTTCAAAAGGTAAATCTACCACCTCCTTCGAGGCAGAGTCCCAGCATTCAAAGTCCATCTTTCCCTTCTGGCAAGATTATGTTTTTCATTCGGCTTGTTTCATCGTTTGTCTGTTTCACTCTATTTGTTAGTTTGTTTGTCTATTTATTGCCTTTGTCTGTTTGTTTGTGTATGTGTTCGCTGGATTTCCCCCCAAAAAAGACAAGTGTGAGATTCTACAAAAATCCTGCTAAAGAAAGACAATTTGGAGGAGACAGTAAAATAACGTTTGTTTCATTAAGGACCTTTTTAGAGGGCGTCCTATTCAAGCTTGTCGGATGTGTCTGTGGTTTCCAAACATTCTTGTCTTGTTTTTCCATGCTCTCTTCGACCTGAGTTGCACAAAGCCTTTTGTTCATAAGGCCCATCAACCTTCAATCTTTTCAACCTAAGGCCATTACTTGATTGATTGATTGACTATAAAATTTAGGTCAAAGGCCAAGCACTGGGACATATGTGGTCATTCAGAGCTGAAATTGAAATTGGCAGTAAAAGGGTTGAAAGGTGTAACAGGAGGAAAACCTCAAAGCAGTTGCACTATGAATAAAGAGTTAGGAGAGGGTGGAAAGTAAGATGCAGAAAGAGAATATGAAAGGAGGCACAGTAAAAGGAACGAAAATGGTTGCAACTTGGGCCCGAAGGCACGCTACAAAGAAATTTAAGTAATGCCTACAGTGCACCGCATGAGGTCCACTGACGGAACCAACCTTCTACGGGGATGGCCACTATTTAGCCCATCATTCCTCGTCCAACTGCTAACCGCAGGAGGACACATTTTAACGACTTCAGCCTCGGTCCAGAATTGAAGGCATCGCCGTTAATGGCAGAGAGCCACATTTAATTCCCAGCTGTGCTGTTCTACTATCAATCAATCGCTGCGCTTCTCGCATTCTCGGACATTCAGAGGATTAGCGTTCAGGTAAGGAGCTTACAAAGCAAAGGCATTGTACAGGTGACCTATGTCTGAGGTTCACGTGTGATGGGATTTTGCATAAAAAAAAAACACACACACACAAATAGTTATCATAAAAAGGGCACTTGCTAATAAGCGTGGTTTTAAATCACCTTTATTTTCTTTTGAGCAAAAACTTTCAATTATTTTCATTAATGCCATAACAATTAGCCTAACTGAATTTGCCGGCGAAAACACAAACGTTTATAGATTTTTTTCAATAAATACCAGAAATAATGCGTTTGTATTGTCCATTGTTATGGTGCAGGATTTTGTTTTGTTAGCCTCTCTCTCTCTCTCTCTCTCTCTCTCTCTCTCTCTCTCTCTCTCTCTCTCTCTCTCATCCCATTCCCAAAACCCTTCTCACACATTACATCTCTCACCTGTTATTTCTGCCTTATTGCATATCTGTTTGGTTATCAAGGGATTTACGTAGAAATAAAAAAGAAAAATGAAAATTGCCAAGAGAACAAAGTAAGAAGCACCTCTCCCCCCGGGAAGAATTCCTGCGCTGCTGTGTGTCAAGTCAACAAGACGTGTGTTGACCAAGAGATATAGATTTTGCACAAGCAGACAAAAACCGAATGAAGTCGCTCTGTGTCTGGGGTTCGGGTGGAAAAATCGTGCATATTTCATCTCTCCTGTTCCTCTCCTCATCATATGATTGCAGACTCTAACCTTATCCTCTGTATTGTCTGTGGCCACTGACCTTATCATTAAGTCTAAAAATCTGACATCTCTCTCTCTCTCTCCTCTCTCTCTCTCTCTCTCTCTCTCTATTATCCATAAGTTCATTGATTTTTCGACTTTAAGGGGATAAATATAATTTCTACATATACATACATACATGCATATGCACACACACACACTCATATATATAATATATATATATATATATATGTGTGTGTGTGTATACATATATAGATATATATATATATATATATATATATATATATATATATATATATATATAGATATATGTATATGATATGTATATGTATATGTATATAATCCTTCGATTGTTAAATTTAACTTTACTTCATATTTTACAAAGTATTATTCAGTACATCATCAATTACTTCTTTTCATATAAATAGTGATGTCCCAGCTATGAGCAAAATTCGTGTAAAGCAATAATGACAATAAATTTTGAGATAAGTTGTACATCTCGACGTAGTTTACATATCTTGATACTAAACACGCCCAGATGCATATCTGATTTGATATCAGTCACATAAACCACAAGTATTTTGATTATCCACCAAATTTCACGCTTACTTAGTCTTGATATTCACTATGCACTAAATCACTGATGTCTCGTATCGCATTGCACACATGCAATTGATATTCCTCGTTCATACACATATCTATTTTAATTATTAGCATTATTTCTCTATACTAGCATGCATAAAATGTATACAGAAATTATGTATGACAATTCGTAAAGTAACTAAGTCTACGGGCGTAACCAGCCTCGTTTCACGGGCAGAACCAACTCCGTTTCAGGGAATCCCTTCTTACCCCCACCCACTTCGGAGAGGGGGGGTGGGGGAGGTAGGATGAAACCCCGTTATAAACCATTTTATGGGTCCCCACCATAACCCTGCCAAGTTTCATGCCCATCGGACTAGCCGTTTGGCCGTGATTGAATGACAAACTGACGGACAGACATTGCGCCCATTATAGTAAGATATGCCAGCCATAACCAGAAATAAGCATCGTCCTAAACCTTGGTAGAGGGAAAGACTCAATTCTCTTCCAGTTTGAGGTAATTCGATTAACAGCCGCCAGGTGGCAGCTGCAGCCTCTGGTTACCATCCATTTTATCAAATAACTCAGTTCGGATTATCATTGCGCCGTTCGGAAATAAATCTGTGGATCGTCAGTTTTTTTTTCTCTTAATACCAACATACGACCGCCCTCTCCCGCCCCCAATCTCTCTCTCTCTCTCTCTCTCTCTCTCTCTCTCTGGTGTATTTCGACTTAGCCTTTCGTCCTCCTCGCCTCCTTTTCAAGGGATATTTCTGAGAGTGAGTAGTAAATATCAGGATTACAAATAATGTGACCTTATTAACAAATTCTATCCATTGAATTTTCAGGTTACAGGGGCAATAAAGAGCATTAATCCTCATATTGCTATGAAGTAAATGGAGGTTGTTTTATGAGAATAACTTCGAAGTTGAAAAAAAAAAACTAAATATAAAATGACTGTCGGTTGGTATTGCTGCAGCAAGGTTTTGATAAGAAGTGCGTCGTTAAATGTAAATTTAATATTTTTGTGTGTAATAGGATGTATATATTTTTTCATTTGCTGTTAGATAAATGTCCATTCAAACTTTAGATTTACAAAGCGTTCTTACTTTACTATGTCAAAAATCACTCGATTTCAGGAGCTAGAAAAAATAATTAAAATCTTTTTCCTCAATAACAAATAACAAATTTGAACATATTTGTACGCGAATGATATTAAAGCTGTCAAGCTTTCTTAGCGAACATTTGCCAGTGAGGATAATTCTCCAATAATGACAGAAAACAAACCAGTCCTCTTGTCTTTCTTTTCAAGAATAAGAAGAAGAAAAAAAAATAAAAATAACAGATGAGAGAGTAGATCGATCTCCAGACGTAATTAAAAATCTCCTTCGCTTATAGAAATAGCGGATTACATTCGCTTAACCAAGAGCTGCTTAACTTCCTGTCGATCATTTTTTGCCTTGAGCCTAACGACTAAATACAATTATGCCTAAATCAAATCCAGAACAGTTCAAGTGCTTATTGCTTTTTCTCATTTTTCTCTTTTTGGAGTGGATGGTGCCAACAGCTGGCAACCATTTATGGGATAGAACGATGGTCGGTAGATTAGAAATGAACCAAGAGGCAGGAGTCGACAAATGTGCCACCTAGCCATTGTTAGTACACACACACACACACACACACACACACACACACATATATATATATATATATATACAGAGAGAGAGAGAGAGAGAGAGAGAGAGAGAGAGAGAGAGAGATTCTTACTCTAAAAATGATCCGAAAACGAAAAAAAAAAAAATGTAGCCAGTGAATGCATTACGTAGCAGTATTTAGCTAAAAAAAAAAATAACATGAGAGAGAGAGAGAGAGAGAGAGAGAGAGAGAGAGAGAGAGAGAGATTCTTACTCTAAAAATGATCCGAAAACGAAAAAAATGTAGCCAGTGAATGCATTAGCAAGTATTTTAGCTAAAAATAACATGAGAGAGAGAGAGAGAGAGAGAGAGAGAGAGAGAGAGAGAGAGATTCTTACTCTAAAAATTATACGAAAACGAAAAAAATGTAGCCAGTGAATGGATTAGCAGTATTTAGCTAAAAATAACATGAGAGAGAGAGAGAGAGGAGAGAGAGATAGAGAGAGAGAGAGAAAAAAGGTTCCATTGGACAGTCTACATTATGAGAGAGAGAGTGATCTTCCTTTAAAAAGTTATACGAAAACGAAAAAAATGTAGCCAGTGAATGCACTAGCAGTATTTAGCTAAAAATAACATGAGAGAGAGAGAGAGAGAGAGAGAGAGAGAGAGAGAGAGAGAGAGAGAGAGATTGGGGGCTTAACTACACAAAGAGAAAGGCTGTGGTATTGCGGGCAGCTGCTGTCAGGAGCAGTTCAAAAGCTCTGTATAATTGTTTACCGCCGACTCATTCTCTCACAAAGCATCGCAACGGTTTGGAGTTTCTTTTATGAGTAGCTGCCTCCGACAGAGTGGCATAGCTGGAAGTGTTTTCGATACATGAGTAGATACAAACACACACATACACACTTGTATACACTAGGGGAGAGAGAGAGAGAGAGAGAGAGAGAGAGAGAGAGAGAGGAGAGAGAGAGAGATCAGCAGCAGCAGCAGCAACAATAAAAGATGAAATTAATTTGATTAAAGAAGGGGAAAGGGATTCAGGAAAGAAAGGTACACAAATGAACATTAGCCTAGAAAAACATGCATCAACATTCACAGAGAGAGAGAGAGAGAGAGAGAGAGAGAGAGAGAGAGAGAGAGAGCAGCAGCAGCAGCAAAGCAATAAAAAAATGAAATAATTGATTAAAGAATAGGGGAAAGGGATTCAGGAAAGAAAGGTACACAATGAACATTATTCCTAGAAAAACATGCATCAACAATTCACAGAGAGAGAGAGAGAGAGAGAGAGAGAGAGAGAGAGAGAGAGAGAGAGAGAGAGCAGCAGCAGCAGCAAACAATAAAATGAAATAATTGATTAAAGAAGGGGAAAGGGATTCAGGAAAGAAAGGTACACAAATGAACATTAGCCTAGAAAAACATGCATCAACATTCACAGAGAGAGAGAGAGAGAGAGAGAGAGAGAGAGAGAGAGTGAGAGCAATGAAATGGATATATTAATAAAAAATTAGGTAACGAATTCAAGCAATATTACGCAAAAAAGAAGAAGTAAGGTACAAACATGAACATTAACAGAGAATGTATAGACCTACTGAGAGAGAGAGAGAGAGAGAGAGAGAGAGAGAGAGAGAGAGAGAGAGAGAGAGAGATGAATTTCTGATAATTAGAGCTGATGAAATTGCTGCTCCATCTTTAGCTATTAATCTTAAAAATAAATATCTTGCAAGATTTGTATCTTCATACTAGAAAGCAATTTCAGGTAAACCACTGACTGGATCGGTGGTGTTATATTACAAATGAGACCTGATATACCCAGTCAAAATTAAGCAATCAAGCTGAAAAGCATTCCGGTATATTTTCCCGACATTCCGACCATCGGCCCACAACTGTTCACATGAAATATAGGTCTGGAAACGTGAAGTCTATCTCATGATAACTGTCACCATAAGTTTTAACAACAATTGCATGACGGGACGACCATTAGATGAACGTCGCCGTAGAAGACCTTTGGAGATTTGTGCACGTTCAGCGCGGGACAAGAGGAAGTTGATATATAACCCTCTGTAAAAGCGTCTTTTGAACCGAGAATCCTTTTGATAATTCATTCCGACATATGAATCATCAAAAGGTATCCGACGTTACATTTCTGTCACTGAATAAGACATCGCAAGCCATAGTAGATGACAACTTGTCTTTCGCGCTTGTCGGGTTCGTTGCAGTGTCTGTCACTGTGAGACATGTATATATTAGACGTCAAAACCATAACAATAAAACAACCGGAAAAAATAAAAAATAAACCGCGGTTAGTAGGGTTGGGAGGTGGGGGAGAACCAAAGCCTGCTATACTACAGAATGATGCTGGTAAATGGAGGTAAATATTAACGATTTTTCTGGAGCTCACTTGCAAATGAAAGGCTTACTTTACCGAGAGATGCTGATGAAAAGAGACATGAATAACAAGGATGTAGCGGAACGTGCAAATGACAAGTTGCTATCAGACGATTCTATTAAAGAGAGATAAAAACCCTTCAAATGACTGCTCTGCTACTGAATGGTGCTGTTAAAGAGAGATAGATATTAATAAAATACTGGAACGTGCATATAATACTGTAAAGAGAGAGAAATGCATTAATGATATAACATAATATTCAAATGACAGCCACTGTTATTGAATGATGCTGTTTAAGAGGGATAAAAATCAATGACATAGCAAAAAGTGCACGTGTCAGGCTGCTGTCAAAATGATACTTTTAAGAAACAGAAAAACATTAATTGACGTGACAGAATGACAGAACCTTGATGAGTCAAAGAGAGATGAATATTAATGAAATGTCGGAGCTTGGAAAGGACAGGCTATACGTTACCCAGCGATACTGCTAATGGAAGATGAATACCAATGGCATAGTTTACCTACTACTGACAAGCTATGTAGCCGAAATACTAGAGACATCCTTTGGCCTAGTTTTTACGGGAGGGTTTTAAGTCGCTAGACTTCAGATTTCCCAGTGAAATCCGGCACGGTCCAACTTCGTATTTTTGGAGGATTTAACGTTTCATGCAATCAGGAATACAGGGTTTTCATAAGAGCAGCTTCGGAAGCAATGGCGGTAATTCCTTTCAATATGCCCAAGTCGACATCGCATACACCTTTCCTAGATATTTCGATGAAATTTGAGCGTCTTCGAATCGAAGCAAAAGAGCAATGGGTATTTCGTTTCGTGACTGGTGTAGTTATTGAAGAGCTTTTGGTACAGTTAAGGCCATTCAATTCATAAAATATGGTGTATACTTTAGTTTGCCATTCTTTGATCTTTGGTCGTCTTGCTTTCTAATGTATTTTTGTCTTATTAGTTGTCTGGAAACTATTGTGCCGGCTTTGTCAGTCCTGAATCACTTTTCTCATTTCGCACTTTTTCTGTCCGCCCTCAGACAGAAAAAGAATTTTATTCAATTTAAGGCTAAAATTCGTGCCTCTGGCAACGATACAAGCCAGGCCACTACAGGGCCGTTGTTAAAGTTT
>NC_087206.1:18434752-18439752 GCF_015104395.2 Macrobrachium nipponense
TCCCCACCTCCAGAACTTTTCATTCTCTTTTCATTCCAAATATATTTTACCCAGAACTCCTTTCCTCGCTTCCCCAGCTCTCTCTCTCTCTCTCTCTCTCTCTCTCTCTCTCATGCATATGAAGCACTCACACTTGTCTTCCTTAATGACTTTGCTCCACTATTTCTTATCTTATCTAATCTGTGACCTGCGACGTCGCTCTGCCTTTCCTCCTTCCCAGGTTGTTTGTGGGGGGTGGGGGGCGGGTGGAGGGAATTTGCTGTCATCCTGTTCTATCTTCCTTTCCTATCTAATTACACGACGCATCTCTCATTCTCACTTTTTTTTTTGCCAGCGTTGCTATATTTAGAACCATGTTACGACATTGCTGAACCACATCCATTCTCGTTCTTCCTCCTGTTAACAGGTCGTCATCTTCGCCTTCTTTTATTTATCGAATTTGTTTTCCCATGTGATTCTCCATTTCTATACCACTCGCAGACTATAACGCTTCACTTTGCACCAATATTTTTTACTCTTTCCCCGAATTTCGCTTATCGCTCCAATAAGAATTCGGTATAAACAAGTATAACATAACTTGTCCCACCATTTGCTCTTGCACGAAAACAACATCCTTTTTTTCCTCTTATCAGGAAATAACAGGATCTTAACAATTAGCAATGGTGCTAATGTTGTCCGAAACATAGATTTATTCATATTCTTATATATATATATATATATAGTTAATATATTATATATATATATATATGTATATATATGTATGTATGTATGTTTATGTCATATATATGTATGTATGTATATATATATATATATATATATATATATATATATATTATATATATCTATTATATATATATATATATATCTATATATATATATATATATATAAGAGGCTCAATTATAAAACTGAGAGAAAAAGTTTAATTACTTACTATCCACTTTAAGCCAAGAGGGACAATGTGAGGCTGAAGTTGACAGTGGGATAAAAGCTGCATGGGGGAAGTCGAGAGAGGTAGCTGGAGTAGTATGTGATAAGAAAATGCCAATCAAGCTAAAACTCAAGATATATAACACAGTGATAAGACCAGTGTTAATGTATGGAGCAGAAACATAAGCTCTAAGAAGAAAAGAAAGTAAAGCTTGAGAGAACAGATGAAATGCTAAGGTGGATTATGGGAATAATGCTGCTTGAGAGTTCGGAAAATGATGAGATAAGAAGAGGGTCAGGCTCAGTAAAGATTACAGAGGTAATAAGAGAGTCATAATTGAGATGGTATGGGCATGTGTTGAGGATGGATAACGAGGAGAGAGTGAAGAGGGCTTGGGAGGAACCTGTTAGAGGAAGAAGATCAAGAGGGAGACAGAGAATTAGATGGCGAGATAAAGTGAAGGAAGATATGGAGAGAAGAGGTTTGGTAGAGGATGATGCCTTTCATAGAAGGCAGTGGAGAAGATAACGGTGGGAAGAAGAAGATATATATTCCCAACCCCCTCCCTTTTGACAAAACTACACAAATTGACAACCCTTTTTCCCAAAGCAGATGAACATAAAATAGAACAAAATGATTAATAAGTCATAGTAATAAAAACCCAAGTCTGCCCCACAAAGAAAACTATTAAGTTATCACTCCACTCTCCTGGCTTAGACTAAGTAATCACACCTAGACTCAAAATGTCAATTGTTACATTGTATTAGTCAAGTTTAGAGAATCCTGTTTCTAGTATCATGGTATGGAGACCATCTGTAATAAAGATATATTCATTACATTTCTTATAACACAATATTAAGTAAAGGGATACACTTCACACTTCTCTCTTTTCAAAGGCAACTGTTTCTAAGTCATTTAAAATATGTGCCATACCTTGAGATGGGTTTTTCTCCGGACACGTTCCCTCGACTATCTTTCTTATCACAAAGGTATGTGTCTTTCCCTCAAGTACCTTCATCGGTCAGACCTATGATATACGTACAAACAAATGTACATACCCACCACACCTCAAAACCGCCCATGGAAACTGTACGGACAGCCACCAGCTTAAAACGTATACGCATCAGATTCCTTCATTCAAGAAGGCTGTCTCTAAGGCGCTCTCTGTCTCCAAGCAAGAGCAGCTGATACAGTATGTAATTCACTAACACATCAATTCATACCTGTAAGATATATAAATAAATAAATATATATACACACACACACACACACACACACACACACATATATATATATATATATATATATATATATATATATATAATATATATATATATATATGATATATATATACTATATATATATATATATGTATATACTATATATACTATATATCATATACATTATTGTATATATATGTATGTATGTACTACACACACACACACACACACACATATATATATATATATATATATATATATATATATATATATATATATATACTTATTATGTATAATATATATATATATATATATATATATATATATATATATATATATATATATATATATATATGTGTGTGTGTGTGTGTGTGTATAAGGAATATGTCCATTTTGAAATATACCGCTGTCGTCTATAGCGGTAAGCAAAAGTGGGTAAAAAGAAAGAAATGAGAAAAATAATAATATCTTTTATCGTATCTCTTGACTTAAACACTTTTTCTCCTTTATCATGGCTAGAGACCATTTATTTCAGAGCTTTTAATGCCTGGAAAGCTCCCCAATCTTACACTTGTCTTTCCCGGAAAGTTCTTCAGTCTTGCACTAGTCTTGCCTGGAGAGTTTAATTTTCTTACTCTTGTTTTTGCCTGGAATGTTATTCAGTCTTACAGTAGTCTTGCCTGAAAAGTTCCATTTTCTTACTCTTGTCTTGCTGGGAAAGTTCTTCGGTCTTACACTTGTCTTGCCTGAAAAGTTCCATTTTCTTACTCTTGTCTTGCCTGAAAAGTTCCATTTTCTTACTCTTGTCTTGCCTGGAAAGTTCATTAGTCCGACACATATCTTGCCTGGAAAGGTCCTGAGGTTTATACTTGTCTTGCTTAGAAACATACCTACTCTAGTAACTGTCTTTCCTGGAAATTTCTTCAGTCTTACATTTGTCTTGCCTGAAAAGTTCCCTAGTCTTACTCTTGTCTCGCCTGGAAAGGTCTTCAGTCTTTCAATTGTATTTCCTGCAAGGTTCCCTAGTCTTACTCCTGTCTCACCTGGAAAGGCTCTCAGTCTTTCATTGGTATTTCCAGAAAGTTTCCCTAGTCTTACTCCTGTCTCGCTTGGAAAGGTCCTCACCCTTTCATTTGTGTTTCCTGGAAAGTTTCACAGAGTTACATTTGTCTTACAAACATCGGTTTAATCCAGTTTCGCCAGAATTTCTGATGTTTGAGAGGATTCCGGTCACTGGCGGCCTTTGGCATTGGGGCCAATTGCAGCTCATTATTTTCAACGGCATGGACCTCCTACCTAAACTCAGTCCTCCCCTCTTCATCTGGGCTTTCGACCTATTTTCGCCAAATAGTTAGGGATGGAGGGGAGTTTCCCGAATTGCCCTTGTCGCCACAGACATTTTGAAATTCAGTCTGGGCATATTCACGAGGAGGGCGTTGGCCTCAATCAAGCCTTTTATAGACGCTGTTATGACTGGGGATTCGAGATGAGAGAGAGAGAGAGAGAGAGAGAGAGAGAGAGTTCAATCTCTTGCCCTGGAGCAAGTTGCAGATGGTGACTATCACACGAAGTGGTGGGCTGGAAGCGCGCGATTCTTTTCTTTTCGTTGCAGATCGTTCAAATTTGCCTAAGTTATTTTTATGCTCATAGCCCCCCACCCCCACCCCCCAACCCCCTTCTCTCTCTCTCTCTCTCTCTCTCTCTCTCTCTCTCTCATAATCAGTGAAATTTCTGATGGGAATGACGAACATTTTTCAACAATAACATTTCCAGCCTCAGGTGATGAATTATGTAACTCTTCAATGTCAAATCATCCATCTTAAAATCACTGTTTAATTTCCCAACGAAGCGATTATTTATAGAAAGAAAAAAACTTGAAATATTTGAGGATGGAATTAAATGTGTAATCATCCACTAAATATTCTACTTTTCGACCTTCGCGTTCACGAGAGAATAGAAGTGGAAATGAAATATTTGGAACTGACGAAATATTCGAAATGACTAAAATATTTAAGTAAATCTGGTTATCCCCATCCAGGAAAAGTTGATTAATAAACTCCGTTCAAAAGGCTTAAGAGACCGGGATTTCATTGAAAACTGTACTACCCATGATACTGAAAATAATAAGACTTGGGGGACAGTCTGACAAAGCTAGCTTTAAACCCTTTTACATTGTAAAAGAAAAGGAATCAAATGTAATCCAATCGGAATTAAAACCTTCGAGGGAAAAGGAATTAGGGGAAGAGTTAATCAAATCTGTCGCGGGAAGGAATCCAAAACTATTTAGGAAAATACCCGACCAAATGTGTGTCTCCGACGAGAGAGAGAGAGAGAGAGAGAGAGAGAGAGAGAGAGAGTGCATTCAGGAAAATACCAGCCCAAATGTGTCGACGAGAGAGAGAGAGAGAGAGTATATTCAAGAAAATGCTCGACCAAAAGTGTTGACGAGAGAGAGAGAGAGAGAGAGAGAGAGAGAGAGAGAGTTTATTCAAGAAAATACCCCACCAAAAGTGTCGACGAGAGAGAGAGAGAGAGAGAGAGAGAGAGAGAGAGAGAGAGAGTTTATTCAAGAAAATACCCTGCCAAAAGTGTCGACGAGAGAGAGAGAGAGAGAGAGAGAGAGAGAGAGAGAGAGAGAGAGAACCGACTCTTTTCGTATCCCGAAACGCCGACGAAAAGTGAACTGAATTCTCCCGACCACCTCTCGCAGTTTTTCCATTTGCCATTACTCAGTTCAATTTGGGAAGGAGGTCGCAATGTAAACCTCCTGGAAGAATCGGGTGAGAAATGGAGCAGCGGAACAATGTTGAGCGAGATAGATTGATAGATAGACGCATAGATAGATTGAGGG
>NC_087206.1:18444752-18449752 GCF_015104395.2 Macrobrachium nipponense
ATTCGCACAGCTAAATGGAAAATATTTGAGTTTAGCAAATATGGAATAGTTCCGTCTTTCATTTAAGTGTTTGAAAATCTTCGAATTTCATCAGGGGAGAATGGTAACGAAGCCAATTACTGATTACTTTATTTTCTGCGTATATTCTTGAAATAATAATAGCATGATAATAATAAGAATAATAATAATATTAATAATAATAATGATAATAATAACTCAACAGAAACCAAAACAGAAACCGCCTCGGAAAAGGCGCTTAGAAGACCAAATCATGAATAATAATAATAATAATAATAATAATAATAATAATAATAATAATAATAATAATAATAATAATAATAATATTGTCTTCTCTCGTCGCAGCTGGATCATGGAGAGAAGACAACACTACATCCTTCAGGATAACAATAATAATAATCATTCCCGATCAGGTGACTAGTGACAGACAGGACAAAATCAATGATAGCTGGAAGACAGTAGTCTCTTCTGCAGTAATTCAAATCATATAATAGAAATTATGATGATAGCCATGATAAAACTGTAAAATTCAAGTAAAAATAGTGCAATGAAAACATTATGATGATGAAACAACTTCCTTGTTCGGCTGCTCTTTCCAAAAACTACAAAGACAACATTTCTGTCTTGGTAATCATACGACAAAGTAAGAATATTATGGCCTTTTTAATTCTAATTTCATTATCATATTTTCCCTCAAACGCTGTTTCTTCTCACAAGGGAAGCCTCAGATAGTGCAACCTTTCCAGTTTTCATTAAAACTTTTGGGATGAAGTTGCAAGCTCCAAGCTTTCCTTTTATTGATCACGAACCAGGTTCACTGCATGAGTTCACAGGTCAAAAGAGATTGGGGATTCTACGGACCGTGGTAATCGAACCCAGGCTCTTTCGCTAGTAAGGCTGTTATAGTGACCAAGACATCCCATTATTGTTGTTATTATTATTATTATTATCGTCGATGAAGACAAAATTAATCTCCCTTTTTGGTATTTGAACCCTGCGATTTGGAAGCTGTATCACCAAGGAGTTTGTCTTTATCATATGTTTCCAATTCTGACTGCCTGGTTATTATTATTATTATTATTATTATTATTATTATTATTATTATTATTATTATTTTATTTGATGAAATATATTTGACAAATATCCAAATCGTGACAAATATGAATATTGGAATAATTATACTCAACAACCTACTTGAGTCAGAAAAACGAATTACCAGGAGAATTGAAAAGACCCTGTATAAGATTAATTCGTTGAAAACCGCCATTATTTTCAACAAAATGTTATTATTATTATTATTATTATTATTATTATTATTATTATTATTATTATTATTATTATTATTTTATTATTATTATTATTATTATTACTCAAAAAATCATATGCATGCATGAGTCACTAAAATTGTGAAGAAATCCACAATGATACAAGTGTAAATGTAAATATTAAAATATATGCAAAACCAGAGAAGGATCTCGAAAGCTCACGTTTTCTTTATATATATTTTTATTGAATAAATATCTACATTGACACCATTGTAGATTTCTCACCTTTATTATTATGATTATGATTATTAGTATTTTATTAGTATATTATTATAAAAACTGACTCTCTTCTACACAAATACATAACTAAGACTGACATGTTTAGATAAGCCAGCCAATATATATACTAAATTCGGTCCCTAAATGTGTTAGGATCGTACAGGGATTACGACGCCTGATGTGAATCTTTGGATTCATCCCAATCGAAGACTTAATTACTCCTCAAGGTGAATCATCAAATAACTTGAGAGGGGGATTGTGTGAGCGCCGCAAACATGTCCTATACAAAGTATAATATATAATTTATAAAAATAAGTGAAATGGTATTTGGAAAAAGGGCAAGAACTTGAAACACTTAGTCTGCTTACAAAACTAAATATGGAGATGAACTGGAACGCATCCAGCTGTTTGAAGTAAATTAAATTTTGCTTTTAAAACTATGTGGCACAACACAGCTCTAGAAATGTGTTGAACGCCGGGAGAGAGAGAGAGGAGAGAGAGAGAGAGAGAGAGAGAGAGAGAGAGAGAGAGAGAATGTGTTGGTTTTATAAAATACGAAACCATACTAGGACCTAAACGTCATCCTATTTTACAATTATCTTTGTGGACAAGTCAATAACTGTAATCATATTTTTGTAGCAAAGAAAAAACGAACTGATCATAAAAAGTAGATAACCTATATCGAGGAAACAGGAACTTTACATCAAAAAGCAAATAAAGCAAAAAAAGAAAGAGATAGCATGGATTTTCCAGTAAGATAAAAAGGCAGTGTACACGTGGATGAGTTGAGAGAGAGAGAGAGAGAGACTTCCATCAGAACGTGGTGTTGTGTATGTGTGTGTGTGTGTGTGTGTGAGAGAGAGAGAGAGAGAGAGAGAGAGAGAGATGAAGATAGTGGTGTGGAGAGACACGACGACAGAGAGAACTTAACAAGTAGTGTACATGTGTCGTGTATGATAGAGAGATAGAGAGAGAGAGAGAGAGAGAGAGAGAGAGAGAGAGAGAGAGCGAAGTGTGGGGAGGGGCGTGTTTCCATTAGCTAGATTTGATTGGGTGAACTCATCCTGTCAAAAGGAAGTCTGGAAACTGTTTTTCTCTTCACTCACGAGAATTTCTTTTTCCTCGACGTAATAAACGATCCCGAATGAAAAACATAATAGACGACAGACTCCGTCTTAGACGAAGCTGTAGCTTTAGAAAAATGTACGTCTGGAATTTTTTGGGGGAGGAACACATTCATAGTGTGTGTGTGTGTGTGTTGTGTGTTTGTGTGAGTTTGCATGATGCGGTTACAGAATATATTTTTGGAACACAATTATATTGTGTCTGTCTGTGTGTGTGAGTTTGCACGATACGATTAAAAAAATATTGACCATAAAGAAATATCTCGGACATATTCAATAACACATATGGTAAATTTGGGTTTCAGAAATATTAATCTCATCGCGGCAAAAAAAAAAAAAAAAAAAAGTAGTCATTCAGGAGATATATTTATCGCATCAAAACACGTTTGAGTTCCATTTTCTTGTAAAAAAATGTCCATCTCATCGAATAGAGTTCTTCACATTTTATCCTCCGGATTAAATTAGATTTTCTAAAAATACATAGTACTGTAATGTGAAATAAAACTTGATCTCATATCAATTTTCAACTTCAGATGAGGAAGCAATTAAAGCCAACAAAGTTATGTTCTATATCAGCCACTAACAATAACATGCTAGAAACCTTACTACGTCTTCCATTTCTTTTTTATGTCTTCCTTTTCAGAGATATTAAAAGAAATACAATTGAGATTATATAATTAAAATTTAATACTCAACGCAAAGTGCATGCTATTAAGAATACAACTTAAAATGCACTCACGTAGAAAGTGGGAATAAAGAAAGCAAGGTTCACTGACATTCCAACAAATTATGAGACTTTTGTTTTAGACGCAAATTTGTCTCTATTCATCTTCACCAATATACTTTCAACGCTGGATTTTGAACAACATGGGGCAGAGAGACGTGGAAAACAAACCAAACTACTTTTGAATATTTATGGAGCATTTAGACAATTTCACGCCTTCGATCAACTCTTTCACCACAGAGAGAGAGAGAGAGAGAGAGAGAGGGTGGGGGGAGAGAAAGAGATTTTCCACCCGTAAAATCGTACAAAAGAAGCAAGGTACATCAACACCTGCAATAAAGAATTAATATATTCAATTGAACCTCTCTCTCTCTCTCTCTCTCTCTTCTCTCATCTCTCTCTCTCTCTCTCTCTCGGGAAAATAAAGCAGAATAAAAAAGGTGCTGCTCTAATTAATGTCTCTGAAAAATTAATGAATACGCCCCTTGCAGATTGAAGAAAACAGAATATAAAACAACTGGTCTGAATTCTCCAAGAAAAAATAATTAAAATTTTAGCAAGTCTTTGCAGTTTAATATTTCATGAAGGCGTCATTATTAATGAGTAAGGAAATAAAAACATAAATTAGACCAGACATTCTGCAGGGGAATATTATTGACATGGCATTGGTTAAATGTGAGGGAATTATCATGTATTCATAAGATTTCCTTCAACATTGTTAAAAGAAGTAAAAGAAAAGTTTAATTTAATTCCGGTTATTTTCACTTGTTTACAACGTTTTTTCCATTTTTTTTTTTTTCTTTTTTTTTTTTTTCGGATTGTTTGTTTAGAAACCCTCATAATTCTCTTACTCCTCTCTTTACCTTTGTTTCAGAAACTTCTGAATTTTGAAGTTTACGACAACCCTCCCCCCCTCCCCCCTCCCCCCTCCCCCGGCCCCGCCTTCCGCCCATCCCCTTTTATCCCCCCTCTCTTCCGTTCATTCACCACGAGACCATATCACACTGAAGCACTCTGGTCCCTCAATCCCCCTTGTAACCGTACCAATGTGCACTAATTATTTCTATTATTCAGAAGATCAAACCTATTCTCATGGAACAAGCCCACAAGGGCCATTGTCTTGCAATTCAACATTCTAAAGAATATGGTGTTCAGTAGGAAGAAGTAAGACTAGGTAAAGGCAATACTAAAAGAAGAGATATTACTGATTGACTAACAAATAGACTAACAAATAGATAAAAATCCATTCAAATGCACCTTCGCTCTAACTTCTGAAGTTCCAATTACACGAAGCAAATAACTAATTCAGACTTCAGCCTTGTTATGCAATAATATATATATTTTTTTTTTAGTCAGCAACTACACATCTACACCTAAAGGGGAATAACATCAGTTACATACAATTGATGTTATGGCTGACTAAGAAGCGCTATAATATAGTGTAAAAAAGAGAGAAAAAAAATGGAAATGGATGTACATTATTAGTTGCAGGCAGTATCGTTTGATATCAGTTATTATAATACTAGCTACAAACCATGTTAAGTCTTGGATATCGTCTTAAAAATTACGATTTTTAGAGAGATAAAGTTA
>NC_087206.1:18454752-18457252 GCF_015104395.2 Macrobrachium nipponense
GCTACGTGCTGTCAAACGCTCGAATTGGCCAACATGGTTAGACGGGGTTCCATATCGATTCTAATTACAAAGCATCCAGATCGAGGGTGATTTGTAACGGTCAGAATCGATATGAACTTATAGCGTCTCTGTTGGCTGATTGGATAGCGTCACTGACTGTCCTGATTTCGTCCCCGTCCACTTGGACGGTGGTTCGATCCCATGGGGGGACGAAATTATTATCAATTAAAAAATTCCCCTTCGGTACATATTATAGAATATATCATTTGGGAGGTAAGTGAATTTAGATATTAAAGGACATTTGTATCTTGAATTGATATATAAATGGATCACGGTTCGATGTGATAATTATTCATAACAAAAGGCTACGTGCTGTCAAACGCTCGAATTGGCCAACATGTAGACGGGGTTCCATATCGATTTCTAATTACGAAAGCATCCAGATCGAGGGTGATTTGTAAGGTCAGAATCGATATGAACTTATAGCGTCTCTGTTGGCTGATTGGATAGCGTCACTGACTGTCCTGATTTCGTCCCCGTCCACTTGGACGGTGTTCGATCCCATGGGGGACGAAATTATTATCAATTAAAAAAA
The DNA here is from genome assembly GCF_015104395.2 of Macrobrachium nipponense. NCBI lineage: Eukaryota > Metazoa > Arthropoda > Malacostraca > Decapoda > Palaemonidae > Macrobrachium > Macrobrachium nipponense. The sequence goes on from NC_087206.1 coordinate 18,455,348, forward strand.
TTCCCCTTCGGTACATATATGAAAATATATCATTTGGGAGGTAAAGTGAATTTAGATATTAAAGGACATTTGTAGCTTGAATTGATATATAAATGGATCACGGTTCGATGTGATAATTATTCATAACAAAAGGCTACGTGCTGTCAAACGCTCGAATTGGCCAACATGGTAGACGGGGTTCCATATCGATTCTAATTACGAAAGCTCCAGATCGAGGGTGATTTGTAAGGTCAGAATCGATATGAACTTATAGCGTCTCTGTTGGCTTGATTGGATAGGCGTCACTGACTGTCCTGATTTCTCCCGTCCCGTCCACTTGGACGGTGGTTCGATCCCATGGGGGGACGAAAATTATTATCATTAAAAAATTTCCCCTTCGGTACATATATGAAAATATATCATTTGGGAGGTAAAGTGAATTTAGATATTAAAGGACATTTGTAGCTTGAATTGATATATAAATGGATCACGGTTCGATGTGATAATTATTCATATATATATATATATATATATATATATATATATATATATATATATATATATATATATATATATATATAAATACATACATACATCATACCTTTGATTGAATGTGTAGTTGAATCCATTCAGGATGCTAACGCAGAAAAAGTCAGCAAACTTTTACATCATCATTTGATTATCAATTTCATGTTTGTTTAATTAAATAAATATTCTGTGATTGCGTAGTAACATCACTGTAGCGCTGCAGCTATTCAATTAATTGAAATAGTTTAATCTGATAACATGCCGATTTATATACCACAACAGATTCGCGAGATATATTAATCGATATGTACTTTATTACTGTCGTTATGATCAGAGAGTAAATAGCATTTTACATACATACTCATATACCTACATTCATACATACATACATGCATACATACATGAGAAAGTTCATACGTGAAGATATCATAAAAGATGTCATTCCCAGATGAGATAGAAATTTCTAGAAATAGTACGTTCGGGAAGTTAGATTATTATTATTAGTATTATTATTGTATTATTTACTTTAGGAAGCAGACCCAACCCTCTCTCAAGCATACTTTATTAAAACAAAGTAATGGCTACTTCAGCAGCATTACCACTTGTAGAGATTCTTCTCTATTTTGCGAATAGCGGCTTTTTCAGCGCTACTTAAAACAGGCGGGCTAGTAGAGCGCCTATAGAGGTCATGGTAAAATAACAGGGTCAAAATAGGTGTATATATTTGAATTTTACAGATTTAAACTTAGTGATACCATAGTCATCAAATCATTAAACTGATTCTCTCTCTCTCTCTCTCTGCTCTCTCTTTCTCTTCTTCTTTCTTAAAGCGAGCTTTCGTCTGGAGCTGCCAGACATCCTCGGGCTGGGAAGCTGAGGGTGGACTGATCTTGGTGGGGTGTCCGTCCTACTTATATCTGTGGTTGACAGCAGGGGGTCTGCCCCATGCTTGTCTCCTATTGGCTGGTGGCGGGAGCGTGTCATTGGCTGCCTGAGCCAGGTCTCAAGCCACTTCGAGCCGATTGGTTGCGTTGCAGCATATCCTGCAGCCGCCTGGACCTCCCTAAGCGGCGCTGTAACATTGATGGGCGTTGCGCTACGCTGTGGGACGTCACGGCTACTTTGATTTCCATCGCTGCAGGAGTACCTCGTTCGGGGCGTTGTCATCCATAGAGTTGTCATGATCGGTGGTGTCATTGTTGGTGGCAGGTCTTCTCATACTCGTAGGGAGGAGAAATTCTTCCTGCGTCGTATTCAGTGTAGGTTATTTGCTGGATGAGGAGCGCCTCCAGCAGGCGCAACCGACGGGCATCAGGGGCCTTCCCGATGATCTTCGTGTTCTTTATGATGACATCTCGGGAGATGGCCTCGTGATGTTTGGTGCGGGCGTGATTCTTT
>NC_087206.1:18462252-18464752 GCF_015104395.2 Macrobrachium nipponense
ATATATTCTTAGAGCAAAGCTTTCTCTGTGGATTACTGTCTGGATTAACATATCAAAACAGAGTACACAGACACACACACACACACACACGCACACACACATACACACACACACACACACACACACACACACACACATATATATATATATATATATAATATATAATATATATATATATATAAATATAGTAAAAAGGCCCATTAAAAATCGTTTTACAATGCCTTTTATTCTTGATACGTATCCTGTTTTAACAGAAGAATTTATTTACATACATGTTGTACTTATTTCAACCCACACACACAACCAACACACACACACCACACACACAACACACACACACATATTATATATATATAATATATATATATTAAAATATATATATTATTATAAATTATAATATATATAATATATATAATATATATATATATATATTATATATATATATGCGCACGCACACACGCGCATACATAGTACATACTTGTGCACACATTTAACCATACATCTCTCCCATACCAAAGGGATGTTCTAACTTCCTGTATTCACGATTTCTATCACAACCAGCTTATTACCGGACAGGACCAAGTCCTTCCCACTCTACAGTAATAACTTCCTTTCGAGCAACATCAATCATACATTATCTTCTTCCCTTTCCTTCACGACCTCAGGTCCTGTGTACGGTCTCCCGAGCTAAGAAAGTGGTGTTGGTCGTGTACCTACTGTGCTGGCTCCTGACGGCGACGACGCCCCATGAGTGGGTAGTTATCACCCGCACCTCCAAGATCGGGGAGCCATACCTCACTCTCGACTACAGCATCGTGAGTATTGTTTTTTTTTATTTCTATGAGGTTATGATATTTAACGTTAGACTAAGCATTTATTATTATTATATATATATATATATTTTTTTTTTGCTTTATCACAGTCCTCCAATTCGACTGGGTGTTATTTATAGTGTGTTCCGGGTTGCATCCTGCCTTCTTAGGAGTCCATCACTTTTCTTACTATGTGCGCCGTTTCTTAGGATCACACTCTTCTGCATTAGTCCTGGATCTACTTCAGCCTCTAGTTTTTCCAGATTCCTTTTAAGGGATCTTGGGATCGTGCCTAGTGTTTCCTATTATTATTATTATTATTATTATTATTATTATTATTATTATTATTATTATTATTATTATAAATAAAGCTGAGCAGAAAGCTTTCGAGAAATCTGGACGAAAGCTATCTATTTAGCCTTATTTGCAAAATACACTGGTATCCATACATGGACTGTGGATTTGTTTCTCAATTATTATTATTATTGTTTTTTTTTTTTTTTTTTTTTTTTTTTTTTTTTGCTCTATCACAGTCCTCCAATTCGACTGGGTGTATTTATAGTGTGGGGTTCCGGTTGCATCCTGCCTCCAGGAGTCCATCACTCTTCTTACTATGTGTGCCGTTTCTAGGATCACACTCTTCTGCATGAGGCCCGGAGCTACTTCAGCCTCTAGTTTTTCTAGATTCCTTTTCAGGAATCTTGGGATCGTGCCTAGTGCTCCTATGATTATGGGTACGATTTCCACTGCATATCCCATATGCCTTCCTTATTTCTTTTTATTTTCAGATCTTGATACTTATCCAATTTTTAATTTTTCCCTCTCTTTCTCTTCAACTCTGGTGTCCCATGGTATTGCGACAGTCAATGAGTGATACTTTTCTTTCTTTCCTTGACCTTGTCAATCAACGTCACGTCTGGTCCTGTTTGCACGTATCACCCTATCCGTTCTGATACCATAGTCCCCAGAGGATCTTTGCGTGATCGTTTTCTATCACTCCTTCAGGTTGGTGCTCGTACCACTTATTACTGCAAGGTAGCTGATGTTTCTTGCACAGGCTTCCAGTGGAGGGCTTTTGCTACTGAATCATGCCTCTTTTTGTACTGGTTCTGTGCAAGTGCCGGGCATTTCACTTGCTATGTGGTTTATGGTTTCACTTTTCGTATTGCACTTCCTACATATGGGAGAGATGTTATTTCCGTCTATCGTACTTTTGAACATGATCTGGTTCTTAGGGACCTGATCTTGTGCCGCTGTTATCATTCCTTCAGTTTCCTTCTTTAGCTCTCCCCTCTGTAGCTATTGCCAATTATCATCGCTGGCTAGTTCTTTAGTCTGTCTCATGTATTGTCCGTGCATTGGTTTTGTTGTGCCAGTCCTCTGTTCTTTCTGTCTTTCTCCTGTCTCTGTATCTTTGGGTGGGTCTTCGTCTGCTTTTATTAGTCCTTCTTCCCATGCACTCTTTAGCCCACTCGTCTTCACTGGTTTTCAGATCTTGCCCCAGTGCTCTGTTTTCGATGTTGACGCAGTCCTCTATATTGAGTAGTCCTCTCCCTCCTTCCTTTCGTGTTATGTATAGTCTGTCCGTATTTGCTCTTGGGTGTAGTGCTTTGTGTATTGTCATAACTGTTTCCTGGTTTTCTTTGAATCTATGCTGCGGAGTTCTGCCTTCGTCCATTCCCACTATT
>NC_087206.1:18484752-18487252 GCF_015104395.2 Macrobrachium nipponense
TGAAATATGGCCCAACTGGACGAGTATCTAAGAGCCCTATATACTAAAGTATAGATGGTATTCAATTTAAAACTGGTTTGGCAAGCACTATAGAAATTATTTGCAAGACCTGTATAAGTTTCTTTCTATAAACGGCAGTAGTAAAAAAACAGAACTAACTCTCGTGATTAAAACATCTAAAAAACGGTAAACAATTATCTTTCTCCAATTCCATAGTAAAATTAATGTTAGGGTTGTTGCTGATTAATAAAATCTAAAAACTGAGTGGCCTGCCACTGATACTTAAAAAGAACAAAGGTATCGTCTACATACCTTCTGTAAAACAATGGTTTAAAAGAAGACGGACAACAATCTAAAATTTTTGTTCTAAAAATGACATAAAAAAATTTGCAAATAAAGGTCCTAAAGGAGAACCCATAGCAATACCATCTACCTGAGAATACAATTTTTGATTAAAAATAAACATAGAATCTTGCACAGCAAGTTCTAGAAGTTGTTTAAAAAGAGACCCATAGTAAAACCATGAAAAGTAAAATTGCCATCTGGGAAAACCTTGTTTTAAAACAATCTCTATAGTCTCGTTTAATGGAACATTCGTAAATAAAAGACCTCAACATCAAAAGCTTGACATATAGCAGGTCACCATCCTGACTAATGATTTGGTTTTGAAATTCATAACCATTCTTTAAAATAAAATTACTTGAAGTATACTCGTTAAGGAGAGAAACCAAATATTTCGAAATAGAAAAAAGAAGGGCCTATTATACGCTGCCATAATAGGTCTTTTTTATAGAATTCCATCTTTATGAATTTTTGGTAGCCCATACAAAATACTGAAAGACGAACCGGTTACATACAGCTTTTGGTAGGTTTTATCATCAATAATGTTATCAGTTTTTAATTTCCTTAAAAACCTGTTAATGTGCGATCTTCTCGTTTATAAATGTCTAAAAAGTTAGGATCACCGTGAGCTACAAACTTAGAAGTGTCCGACAGTATGTCTTCATCTTATTGACTAATCATTCTTATTCAATAATACAACTCCTTTGCCCTTGTCTGGCTTGCAGATCACTAGGTCCTCACGTTTCCTAAGTGAAAGCAAAAGTTTCAAATCATCTTTTTTAAAAAACGGAGTCCACGTAACCTTTAATTGTGCATAAGTCTTATGTATAAGAGCAGCCATTTTTTTGTTGTAAATTACTCAAGTTTTTTTCCATATCCAAATTAACAAGTCTTTGAAACAGCACCTCTAAAGGGAAATAAAATCTGCATAGTCAGGTCTATAGGAGGGTAAACAAAAATCAAGCCCGAAAGACAGTAAGAATTCTTCCCTTTTGGACAGTACATAATTGGAAAAATTAAATATACATTGGTTTCTCTGGTCAAACATCGGAATTACAATACCCAAATTCTGCAACTTTCTTTGATGGCGAACAAATATATGGGAAATAAATTCATTTACATAATTATTAAACAATTTCTGAAAGATAAACCGATCAACAAAGGATAAGTCATCAAACAAGAGCCTCCTCAACTTGGGTTAAACGGTCTCGTTAAATTTCTGAATAGCAGTCTGTTTCGTAGTAATCTCCTTACGAAGTAGATCTTTCAGGGCTTCTTTGTAGAAACTCAGTAGCGTAAAGGGATGTCTGTACAGTTTGAATCAGACGAATTTCGGATATACGCCATTTAGCTCGCAGTATTGCAAAAAATCTAGGTCACATTTTGATTTCTCGAGTTTCAGGGACGTCTTTTCAAGCTTCCTAGCAGTAACAAGAGTTGCAGCAGGGTCAACGGTGTCTCAACAGTTGTGAAAATGATGAATCCCGCGAAGGCGAAGACGGAAAGCAAACAGGAAGACGTAAGAAAAACAAGTGTCGTATCATCGGGCGGGAACAAGTACTATCTGCAGTATGATCCTCAAACATCAATTCAGGAATGCCGAAGACACATGATTGTTTTTAAGAGATTTATTCATAGAGAAACGTTTCGCACATGACTATGTGCATCATCAGTCTGAAAAATGACAAAATAATAACATTAAAAATACTAAAAATACACAGGATTCTTAAAATGACAATTAAAAACATTAAAAGACTAAAACTAGAGGCAAAGTAAAAACAACTGCTGTTACACCAACCTTCAGGTACAGAGGAAGAAGATAGAATGAGACCAAAGAAGGAAACTACAACCTCCAAAGACGACTATGCCAAATATAGTTGAGCAGGAGGAGCAGCCACCGTTTAACGATGGAACGAGTCTTTTAATATATAATGACTCTAAGGTCGTCAAATAATCTGCATCCTTAGAATATGCTAATATGGAAAAGTGCTGTTTCTTGACCTCAATTTTACAATTAATAGCATGATTTTTTATATTTGAATGTTCTGGTCTGCTCAATCTTTGTCCCGTTCTAAAACGAGAAGATCGCATTAACAGGTTTTTAAGGAAATTAAAAACTGATAACATTATTGATGATAAAACCTACCAAAAGCTATAT
>NC_087206.1:18492252-18512252 GCF_015104395.2 Macrobrachium nipponense
TTTTACATCTATTTGGCATTCTTTCCCAAGAAAACATCAGAATGCTGTTTGTATTCACAAACCAGTCAAGAATTTTGCTCGAAGAATTCCGTCCGTTCATGGTGGACAGAATATAAATGTTGAATAATCGAAATGGTAGTACAATTTAAAATTTTGATATGGAAGTTCAGACATGAAAAGAAAGGAATTAATGCTAAAATGTATTTACCTGGTTCTGAAGAGGAAATGGTAATCAATGCATCTTGGCCCATTTTCATTCACTAATACTCAGTTATGCGTTAAAACTGTTATTTAAAAAATAAAGAAAAATGAGTGAGGTGAAACACTTTAATATTCACAATTTTAATACCATTGATTTTTTCCCCCAAGTATTTGTCATAGTTTCTTTTCAAATGCTATTGACTATCCGGCTTGGCTAGTGCCTGGCGGCGGGGAACCGTAGGCCGGCATTGTTTGAACCGTAATTTCATCGTTATTTCCTATCGTAGAAGAAAAGTAAAAACATTTTTGGAATCCTCGTGAAAAGTTCTATCATACCAGTGTTTTCTTTTTTCTCCACAACAAATATAAATGAAGTCAGCATAGCTGGGTATCCAGTCGGCAATTGGATTAAAAAGTCACCTGAGTACACACCATCCTTTAATATATCGTTCATTTAATCTTCGAAGAAAAACAAGAGGATATTTGGGATCCTCGTGTAAAGTTCCATCAAAATAATGTTTCTTATTAATTTTTCTACAACTAGTATTAAAGAAGTTAGCATAGCCGGATGTCCGGTAAGATATCCCGATCAAACGGCACCCGGTTAAAACCATCCCCTAGAAAATCTACATTTAAGGTCCAACTTTGGTTCAATTCGGTCCGGTAGTTTCGCCGTTTATAGCGAACATATGCATACATACATGCTTACATACATATATACATACATATCCAACCGTCAGCTTTATATTATATAAGACTGAATAGTTTTTATTCCCCTTAAATGTGATAAACGCGACACACGACCGCGTCTCCTGACATCTTTTAGCGCTTCGCCGACAAACTTAGCAGAAAGTTGCTGATATTGCCGGCTGAATCGACATGGTGAACGACGGTGAAAGATCTGTGGCAAAATGCCAAAACTGCCGGCAAGACTTTCTATTGACTGTCTTCCTACGGGCTGCTCTATGAGCAAGAGCCCGTGCTGGCATGAGTCCAACTTCATCTCAAACAACAATAACGTGCCTGTCAGTGTAATAGTAAAGCCTTGCATAGCGATAACGTTATTTGCTTACAGATATCTATAACTTGTATTTGCCATATTTATTTACATTTGTTTCTTTCTTAACAGCACAGTGTACGAACCTCCTCCAAAGACGAAAGCTTTTGCCATCATGAGAGGACTGGGAAACATTTTCAACCTTCTGAACGCCATAAATGCTGCGGCAAATTTCATTCTGTACTCAGCCTTGTCGGACAAGGTAGGTTTCCTGAAGTTTATATAGCAGACATGTATGTATTAATATATATATATATATATATATATTATAATATAATATATACAATATATATATATATATATAATATATATATAGATATATATATATATATATATATATGTATGTATGTCTATACATATCTAATATCCATTTGTATATATATATATATATATATTATATATATATATATATATATATATATATATATAAGTTTATACATATCTAATATCCATTTTTTTTTTTTTATTTACTTACCTCCCTTCATCTGCAATTATAGGCATCCAACTCTCTATCCACTCATAGACGGATGCATTCCAATGAAACGTTTTTCTCTATTCCAGTACCGCCGAACGTTCCTGATAACGTTCGTGCCCTGCGCTTACCACCAGCAGCCTCAGTCACACTCATTCGTGACCTCGACCGACGGAAGACGAAACACAGCAGACAATGCCTCCATCCGGACCTTGAGCCGGCGGGTGTCCAAAAATTCCACGCCCTCGCCCATGCCGCTCAAAGACTCTCCGAGGATGATAAAGTCCGGGTAAGAAAGAGAGAGAGAGAGACAGCGTGTGTGTATCAGTTGAAATGTTATTAATCAGCGTAATGAGAATACAACACAGACTTATGTGATAAAACTGAGAGAGAGAGAGAGAGAGAGAGAGAGAGAGAGAGAGAGAGAGAGAGAATGTATCAGTTGAAATGTTATTAATCAGTGCAATGCTTGCATATATGCAACACAGAGTTATGGGATGAAACAGAGAGAGAGAGAGAGAGAGTGAGAGAGAGAGAGAGAGAGAGAGAGAGAGAGAGAGAGAGAGAGAATGTATCAGTTGAAATGTTATTAATCAGTGCAATGCTTGCATATATACAACACAGTGTTATGGGCTGAAACTGAGAGAGAGAGAGAGAGAGAGAGAGAGAGAGAGAGAGAGAGAGAGAGAGAGAGAGAGAGAATGTATCAGTTGAATGTATCAGTTGAAATGTTATTAATCAGTGCAATGCTTGCATATAGGCAACACAGAGTTATGGGCTGAAACAGAGAGAGAGAGAGAGAGAGAGAGAGAGAGAGAGAGAGAGAGAGAGAGAGAGAGAATGTATCAGTTGAAATGTTATTGACCAGCGTAATGCTTGCATATTGGCAACACATTACTTATGGGCTGAAACAGAGAGAGAGAGAGAGAGAGAGAGAGAGAGAGAGAGAGAGAGAGAGAGAGAGAGAGAGGCTTTGAAATATGAAGTTGGTTTTTATTATACCATGTGAAGGTTTTATGGAAAAGTTCGCCCATTATTTTGACATCAGGTCTGTATGTATGCAAATCAGAATCGCATCAGTCTTTCTACATAAAGGAAAATTATAAACTGAGAGAGAGAGAGAGAGAGGGAGAGAGAGAGAGAGAGAGAGAGAGAGAGAGAGAATTCCACCAACCAGTATCAGTTCGCGTAAATTGTTTCTTTTCTTCTCACGTTCATCAATTATACCGAATACAGGAGTTTTCCAGAGAGAGAGAGAGAATGATACCCCAAGAGAACTCCACCAACCAACATCAGTACGCGTTAATCATATCCTTTCTTTTTTGTTCATTTATTACATGAATTAAAGGAGTTTTCCTGTGCGTGTGTGTGTGTTTGTATGAGAGAGAGAGAGAGAGAGAGAGAGAGAGAGAGAGAGAGAGAGAGAGAAGGCAGATCTTCCCTCCATCAGCACGCCGCCTAACCCATCAGCTAATCAACTTTTATCTCCCTTTTCCAGGTCATTTAAGGAGAACGGCGTCGGAGGAGCGCTGGACGCCAAGGTCAAGCTCCAGTACGGCTTCGGCCGCGCCAAGAGGAGCATGAACCTCAGTCCCCTGGACGCCTACGTACAAATCAACAACTCCGACCTGAGCAGCCGCAGCCCAAGTTACGACAGCAGCAGCAACAAGATCAGGTCGAACTACAATTCCAGCATGCGATGTCGCCGTGACCTGCAGTGCTTCGACTCGTATAACTACGGGAGTACCGACTATGAGAACGAGGCCAATAATCACTGCAAGGTAGTCATTCTTCGTCACTGCTCGCTTGTGTTGTTGTTTAAGTCTGTTATGTTATATACGCTGCCTGCTGACTTGCCTTAAGCAAGTGTTTCTGTTATATATTTTTCTTATGTGGTCACTTAATTTCGGAAGCTTCAGTAATAATTATTAATAATAACATGAGGGCGTAGGCCTTTTAATAATAATAATAATAATAATAATAATAATAATAATAATAATATAATTAAGCAGCATTGGGGTTTCTGGTCAGTCGTTGGATGGGTGACCGCTCTCTCGGCGTTGATTCCTTGGAAAGGATCTTTACCATAATTTTCTCAGTCTATCAGCTGTAAATGAGTACCTATCCCTGATGGGGTAGGGTCCAGCTATGGGTTTAAATAGCAAAAACTCAGCAATGATGGAAAGAAATGAAGGAATAAACGACAACGACGTAAATGGAACCTCTGGCAACAGAGGAGCCTCGTCCGGCAACCAGGTTTATTCAACCAATTGTAGGGGAAGACGGTCAGGTACTTGGAGGCGTCGTCATCAGCAAAACTGATCACCACCACGACAGTAATCAACAGCCTGAGATTGGAGCTACAGAGGCAAAAGGAAGAAATGGACAAGAGAAGAAAATAAGGAAATATGAGATGCTATCATAAGCAACCAACGGAGAGAGGATATAGAAGAAGATTGGTCAAACATCTGGAATGAGAGGAATAACACCCCCCAAACAGAGCAGAGGCTGGCAGACCAAGTAAGGAACATAAAGAAAAAGAACTGGCTCTCCCCAACAGAAAGAGAAGAATTGGAAAGGGAAATGTCACACGACAACGAATTACACGAAGACGAACTGAGAGACGATGCCAAGAAGAGCGACAGGGAGGATGAGGTATCAAACAACGACACACGAAGAAAACACCGACGAATAAGTACAGAGAGGACGGAATGGGTAGAAAAGATTAGACAATGGATGGAGCCAGATACAGAGAGAACAAAGAATCCCCTCCATGAAAGCCTACAACACCAAGAAATTAAGGAAGAAAACAAGTGAGGTCAATGAAATAATGGGAATAATACACACCACCAGTATCACAGAAACAAATAACTTGGTATATGCAGGAGCAAGATTAGTAGCAGAACTGATGGGGACACGAACACCAACGCCACCAACACAACCAACCCAACAGAAACCAAAACAGCAACCTCCTTGGAAAAGGCGCCTGGAAAAGCAAATCATGGTAATGAGATCTGACTTGAGTAAACTGAAAGAGATGGCAGAAAAAAGGCTAAGAAGCAAGAAAACAAGGGAGGAACTCAAAGAGAAATACAAAGTACAAGAGAGGGGACTAAACAACACAATAGAAGATGTAAAACAGAGGCTTAAGGCCAAAGCACACAAGATACCAACGGTACATGAACAGGAATAAGGGATACAACAGAACAAAACTATTCGGAACCAAACCAGAAAAGACTATACAGCCAATAAGAGGGAAGACAACCACCAAGAAATTCCTGAAGCCGAACCAAGTAAGAGACTCTGGGGAAAACATTATGGAGCAATCGGTATCACACAACAAACATGCAACATGGCCTCCAGGAAGTCAAGGAAGAAGAAAAAAGGGAGAATAAAACAAAGATTCACAGGACATCACGACAGGACACAGTCAGACACCAACTAAAGAAATGCCAAAACTGGAAAGCTCCAGGTCCCGATGAAGTCCATGGATACTGGCGCAAAAACTTCAAGGCCCTACACCACGAATAGCAGAACAACTCCAGCATTGTATCTCAAATCCCCAAGCACCCAAATGGATGACCACAGGAAGAACATCTTAGTACAAAAAAGGACAAGAGTAAGGGAAATATAGGCCAGTAACTACAGGCCTATCACCTGCTACCAATAATGTGGAAGTTACTAAACAGGTATCATCAGTGAAAGGCTATACAACTACCTAGAAGAGACAAACACCATCCCCCACCAACAGAAAGGCTGCAGAAGGAAGTGTAGGGGCACAAAAGACCAGCTCCTGATAGACAAAATGGTAATGAAGAACAGTAGGAGAAGGAAAACCAACCTAAGCATGGCATGGATAGACATAAGAAAGCCTTCGACATGATACCACACACATGGCTAATAGAATGCCTGAAAATATATGGGGCAGAGGAAAATACCATCAGCTTCCTCAAAAATACAATGCGCAACTGGAATACAATACTTACAAGCTCTGGAATAGACTAGCAGAGGTTAATATCAGGAGAGGGATCTTCCAGGGCGACTCACTGTCCCCACTACTCTTCGTAGTAGCCGTGATTCCCATGACAAAAGTACTACAGAAGATGGATGCCGGGTACCAACTCAAGAAAAGAGGCAACAAAATCAACCATCTGATGTTCATGGACGACATCAAGCTGTATGGTAAGAGCATCAAGGAAATAGATACCCTAATCCAGACTGTAAGGATTGTATCTGGGGACATCAGGATGGAGTTTGGAATAGAAAAATGCGCCTTAGTCAACATACAAAAAGGCAAACAGTAACGAGAACTGAAGGGATAAAGCTCTACCAGATGGGAGCACATCAAACACATAGATGAGACAGGATACAAATACCTGGGAATAATGGAAGGAGGAGATTATAAAACACCAAGAGATGAAGGACAGATCAGGAAAGAATATATGCAGAGACTCAAGGCGATACTCAAGTCAAAACTCAACGCCGGAAATATGATAAAAGCCATAAACACATTGGCAGTGCCAGTTAGCAGATACAGCGCAGGAATAGTGGAATGGACGAAGGCAGAACTCCGCAGCATAGATCAAAAAACCAGGAAACAAATGACAATACACAAAGCACTACACCCAAGAGCAAATACGGACAGACTATACATAACACGAAAGGAAGGAGGGAGAGGACTACTAAGTAGTAGAGGACTGCGTCAACATCGAAAAACAGAGCACTGGGGCAATATCTGAAAACCAGTGAAGACGAGTGGCTAAAGAGTGCATGGGAAGAAGGACTAATAAAAGTAGACGAAGACCCAGAAATATACAGAGACAGGGGAAAGACAGACAGCAGAGGACTGGCACAACAAACCAATGCACGGACAATACATGAGACAGACTAAAGAACTAGCCAGCGATGACAATTGGCAATGGCTACAGAGGGGAGAGCTAAAGAAGGAAACTGAAGGAATGATAACAGCGGCACAAGATCAGGCCCTAAGAACCAAAGATTGTTGAAAGTACGATAGACGGAAAATAACATCTCTCCCATATGTAGGAAGTGCAATACGAAAAAAATGAAACCAATAAACCACATAGCAAGTGAATGCCCGGCACTTGCACAGAACCAGTACAAAAAGAGGCATGATTCAGTGGCAAAAAGCCCTCCAATGGAGCCTGTGCAAGAAACATCAGCTACCTTTGCAGTAATAAGTGGTACGAGCACCAACCTGAAGGAGTGATAGAAAACGATCAGGCAAAGATCCCTCTGGGACTATGGTATCAGAACGGATAGGGTGATACGTGCAAACAGACCAGACGTGACGTTGATTGACAAAGTCAAGAAGAAAGTATCACTCATTGATGTCGCAATACCATGGGACACCAGTTGTTGAGAGAAAGAGGAGGGAAAAAATGGATAAGTATCAAGATCTGAAAATAGGAATAAGAAGGATATGGGATATGCCAGTGGAAATCGTACCCATAATCATAGGAAGCACTAGGCACGATCCCAAGATCCCTGAAAAGGAATCTAGTAAAACTAGAGGCTGAAGTAGCTCCAGGACTCATGCAGAAGAGTGTGATCCTAGAAACGGCAACACATAGTAAGAAAAGTGATGGACTCCTAAGGAGCAGGGATGCAACCCGGAACCCCACACTATAAATACACCCAGTCGAATTGGAGGACAGTGATAGAGCAAAAAAAAAAAAAAAAAAAAATAATAATAATAATAATAGACTTTAGACCCTCTTTCAAACATGCAGTATTGAAGGCTGTAGCTACAGCAGCTGCATTCAGTTTATTTAGAGTTTTCTCTATAGTTCTAATAACTGATTTTTCAGGGTTCCTGGCAGAATGCAGTAACCATGAAAAATCATTTGTTAAAACTGTGCAAATTGAATACAGCTTGATGGGCTATAAACCTCTAATAATAATAATAATAATAATAATAATAATAATAATAATAATAATAATAATAAACTACAAAGTACGAAAGGTCCCCAACGTGATATAGCAACGAACAAGCAATTTTCATGCAATAAAAAGCACAAATAAACTATTACAAATAAATATTCGCGTTAGCTCTTTGACTTTAATGCATATCGCTGATTTCACCTAAACGGACAATATTGTAAACAATACTTAACCTTCTCCGATCAGTAATCCTCTGAAGTATCTCTTCAGCTTTTTCTCACTGATAATGAATGTTAACGATATATTAGACTTTGCACTCTTTTGTATAACTCCAGCAATCTCTGTTGGCTCTGCAATCTATGACTTAGTCTCCAGGTTAAGTAATGTTGATTATTATCCGATTCATCTCACTGATCTTCATTTCAGACACTTATATTTAACAATGGCCTTCATTAAATCTGACTATTTATTCCGAAGCTCACTGAGTTTTCCCTCACAGATACGCAATTTAATTTAATCAATTGCTCGAAACATCCTTTAACTATAATCACAGATTTAATTCTATGGATAGTCAATATTATAATTAATCGATATAGCTCTTGAACTCTAACTTATCTCATTAGCTTTAACTTAGGGGATAGACATGATGATAAGATAAGTGAATTGTTACAACAAAGCCTGATTACTTTTTAACTATAATCACAGAGATTTAATTTTATGGCTAACCAATATAACAATTGACTTTTTTAGCTCTTGAAAGCTTACTCTATCTCATTAGCTAGACCTTGAAGACAGTAATGAGGATAATATTACTGAATAGTTATAATGAAACCTAATCACTCTTTAATTATAATCACAGGTAAAATTGATGGATAACCAATATCTAATTTAATTGCTGCAGTTCTTAAAGCCTAACTAATCTCATTAGCTTTAACTTAAGAGGGTAGAAATGATGGCAATATTACTAAAAAATTATAAGAGAATGTGATCAATCCGAATTTACCTCATTGGCTCTAACATGGAGGGTAGAAATGATAATAATATGACTACAAATTAATTGCTGTAGTTCTTTAAGCCTAACTAATCTCATTAGCTTTAACTTAAGAGGGTAAGAATTATGGCAATATTACTAAACAATTATGAGAGAATTTGATCTATCCTAATTTATCTCATTAGCTCTAACATGGAGGGTAGAAATGATGATAATATGACTAAACAATTATAACACAACCTGGTTTATGCTATCGATTTCCCCCTCACAGACCAGCAAAGACGGCGTCAGACGCCTTGGGCCAAAATCCGAAGCGGACAAGATGATAGACATCATCACGGTGGAGACTGTCACTCCCAGCTCCTTCAGCAGCCTGGAGGACAGCGACCCCATCCACTTCAAGTTCATAGACGACGAGAGCCTGGACATCTGCCGCTCGCCGTCCTCCATCCGCAGACCCAAGTTCACCTTCGGGGAAGACGGCGCCTCTCACTTCTTGGGGTCGTGCGAGAGTCCCGGGTCGTCTCTCCCGGCGCTGTCGCCTGGCTCGACCGTCAAGTCGTCAGACTCGTCCAAAGAGACGACCATACTGTCACCTGACTAATGTCAGTGGTTAGCGTGAAAAAAAAAAAAGACAAAACCGAATAAATGCTTATAAATCCTCAGGTGATTCTACGTCTGTTCTCGCAGATGCATGGACGTCTTCTGCGAAGTTTCGAACTTACTCACGTCTGTACTGAACTACAAATAAATAATGTATTAGTGACGACGAAGCTCGAGTGTCTGACGATAATAGTTATTGACACATCTTCCATAATAAATCGTGTTCAGTCCTACTCTCATCACTGATCATTCTCGGTAGCAAAAATCTCTGTTGGGACTATCTCTTTACGCCTAGCGGTCTGACAATCACAGACAACAAACAATAATTTGACTCAATTACTGACTAGATGTGAAAAGCATCTTGTGAATAAAGACTTGAAAAGAAAATCTCTTGACATTCATAGTGCTGTTCTCAACTCATTATCGTCAAGAATGACTTATTGTCTATAATCTAGTCTCTTTCATCTCCGTGAATATCAGATACCATACTTTGCTATTTTATAAGAATTTATCCAAATAAACATAAAAATAGCACGCAAGGCTACAGCTTTGTCTTTAAGCCTAAAAGATTTTTTTTTTAAACAAGAATTACAGTGGGGTTCTTTGACTGATAATTGTGTACATAGACACCTTACAGTGGTATACATAGATTAAGCTTCATGTCAACTCCATATCAGTGTATGTACCAAAGTTAAATGGAGGAAGTGAATCTATCTGTACGTGTGTGTGTCTGTTTAGAAGTGATAATAATAACAGAAACAAATAAATAAACTTAAAAAAAATACATAAATAAATGGTACTTTGTTGTTTACATGTTAGTGTGGTGTTTGAATGTATGGCATCTAAAACTATAGTAACCGAGTAATGGTAATAAATAGTTCTAATTAAGAAATGATATTTTTTCACTTATGGCTGACGTTACAAAGATGATGACGATATTAAAACTTTAAATATTGCTTCGTTCAGGGAAATATTTCAAAGTATTTTCCACTTTTAAAAAGTATAGTCAGGCTATTTGCCTATTTAAAGCGACTATTCCTAATCCCTTTCTGGAATTGTAAAGATAAGAATCTATACAGTTTACCCTTACTTCAAGGCGTATTTATACATACAATATACCAAATATTAAGCTCAGTATCTTTACCGAAAAAAATAAGGAGAATCTTATAAATTATTCTCAACTATTTAAAACGCATCGTTCAATCTCTCTCTTAGACTCATTCTTGTTTCATAAATATTTTGAACTACTTTCAAACATTCCCTTCTTTTTTTAATAAAGTCAGGTTGAAAACTGTGATCCAGATATTTGATGGAGACTATATATAATCAATAGGAACATATTTGCTCAATGAGATATTATATACCTATTTATCTTAGCTACTTCAATAATTCACGTCTTCAAGCGAACTATAATGGATATAATATCGGTATTCTATTAGCTTTCACCTTCTATATATATTTATTCGAAAATTAGGTGGATTTGTTTTTCTTGTCAATATGACATTACAGAAATTAAAAAAAAAATTCTATTAACAGTATCTGCACTATAAAGAAACTAAATTTGGTTATTTATTAAGTCATTCACCCACAAAAAAGTAACACTTCAAGTGTACTTGACATAATATAACACCAAAGTCTTATGAAAATTTACAAATATATACTTTTTGAACAGTGATTTATCTGTATACAGCAATTATCAAATTCTAGTGAAAAAAAAACCCATCATTCACTCTAAAACAAATGAAAAATTTTTATTTTGATATATATATTTATATGCACATACATACACACTATGCATACATTCATACAAACACATATGCACACATATACATACATACATACATATTTGGAAAAATCAAAAGTGAAAACTTGCTATGAAAAATACTAGTACATATTTGCTATGTATATATTATATATATATATATATATATATATATATATATATGTATATATATATGTATATATGCTATATATGTAATATATTACATATATAATCACACACACACACACACACACACACACACCCCACACACACACACACACACACACACACAAACACACACACCACACATATAAATATATATATATGTATATATATATAGTTTATATTATATGTATATATATATAGTATATATATTATATATATATCTACGTGTATATAATCTATACTATAAATATATATACTACATACTATATACACATATACATATATACGTGTATATAAATATATATATATACATACTATATACATATATATATATATATATATATATATATATATATATTCTACGTATATATATATATATATATATATGTATATATATATATATATATATATATATATATATATATAATATATATATATATATATATATATATATATATATATATTACAATCTCAATGTATGTTTCTCCACTTTCACAAGCTTTAACAATGGGGCTAAAGAAGGGACAAATGATCATGCTAAAATAAATAAAACTTAATCATCATTATCATTCTTTTGATTTATTTACATATCTATTATATAAGTGAATAATATGTTATGAAATTTCACTGAAGGAAAGGTGTCCAGGTTCTGAGGCGTCTAAGAATTAAAGAGTCATTGAGACATAATTTCAAACATTCACTGAGATAGCCAGGCTTTGTCTTCATACGCAGGAAAGCTAGTTATAAAAGGTTAGTTTATATTCCAGTGCTAACCTTCTCCAGTTAACTTTTGTGTCTCTACTGTATGTAATAAAGAAATGCAGAACATTTTTCTTTTTTTCATTTTCCACCTTCTGGATATTGGTGCAAAGAGAGAGTGAGGTACAAGAGGATATAGCATACAACGCATTTTATATTATATATATATATTATATATACTCTATATATATATATATATATATATATATATATAATATGATATATTATATCATATTATATATATATATATTATATATATATATATATATAAATACATATACACACACACATATATATATAATACGTGCCTTTTCCTTCGCCTTCGAGATTATCCTTAGTTAGACTCACCCTAATTGATATATATAATATCCATATATTTAGTATAACTCATATATACCCATATGATATATATGTACATATATATATATATATATATATATATATATATATATATATATATATATATATATATATATTAATATATATATATATATATATGATATATATAATACTATATATATATATATATTATATATATATATATATATATATATATATATTATATATAAATATATATAGATATATATATGATATATATTACATATATATATATATATATATATATATATATATATATATATATATATATATATATATAGTATATAATATATATATATATATGTGTGTGTGTGTGTGTGTGTGTGTGTGTCTGTGTGTGTGGTGTGTGTGTGTAATTGAGAATGTGTAAGAATATAATTGAATATAATAGGCTCTCATAAAATAAAAATAAAAAATATTTTCTTCTAAGTCAGCGCTTCTTAGAGTGTACTGAGCATCATCTGTTTTTTCTCTTTTGGTTTTATATTACGAATTTTAGAAATGGATGTATCTACGAGAGGTCTGTGGCTGATTTACACTTATGAAGATCTATTATATGTGTGCTCTTCAAAGGATTTACTCTTAAATGATTTTCTCAATGACGAAAGTTGCAACAATAAAAACCACTCAATCAAAAGGAAATTTACGCCGATGATTATATAAGATTCCTATAAATAAAACCCAAAAGAATAAGCGAAATATTATGATATACAGATCCTCATAAATGAAACCGTAAAGAATAAGTGAAATATATAATATATAGATTCTCAAAAATGAAGCCATAAAGAATAAGTGAAATATTATAAAATATCGATCCTCATAAATGAAGCCCTAAAGAATAAGTGAAATATATAATATATAGATTCTCATAAATGAAGCCATAAAGAATAAGTGAAATAGATAATATATTCAACCATTAAACTCATATATGAATAAGCAGTAAACTCATTGAAACAGATCGATAAAAAGATAAAACAAATAAATACGAAGGATGAAAATGGATCATTAATACGTTCTTAGAATCGCTGTTGCCTTGTTAGCGACCTTTATGGCAACCTAAGAAGGCGTATGCTTATTATATTTCCTTTTCAAGAAAGGGCAACCCAGGTGAATTAGAATTAAGATAATTGGGAACGACGGAAAGAGGGTACTCGTTGAATGAAAAAAAAGATTGAATGGATAAATTTCTCTCCAGCCGCTGAACGAGAAAAAATGATTCAGAGAAGCGAAAAGCAGGCTCTACCTGGATAATGACCTGGTTAATTAAGTGATTTTTCTTCTTCCACAATCACTTCCGATTTAAAATCTGTTTTTTTTTTTTTTTTTTTTTTTTTTTTTTCACGGGGGTTGTTTTATGCGAAGGTTGTATTTTATATGACTAGATCGTCATTAGATTTATGTAGACCGAATCCACCAAGGGAACCGGGGCTGAGGGAATAATATTGAAGATTTATATAATAATAACATAATGGGATCTATAAAAATGGGAAATATAAAATAAAAATTATCATAGAAATAATATTTTTGAAAACAATAACAACAATAATCTTAATACTCATAATAATAATGGATTCTGTATTTCCTGATGGAGCCGGGAATTGCTGCCCATATCATAATTTATACTTAAATACTGGATGATAAGCCGAAGAAAATATATACTATGAGGCGACAGAAAATACTACATTCATCGCTACCATTTTCCAGTAGCTTTTATTATAGTATATGATATATATATGTATATATATATATATATATATATATATATATATGTGTGTGTATATATATAATTTTTGTGTGTGTGTGTGTGTGTGTGTGTGTGTGTGTGTATGTAATATGAAAATTGGTGCCCAACCCCTGAAATTTTTTTGGATCCGCCAGTGACCTAATCTTGCATGTTTAAAACTTTTAGGTGTTAAATACAACTAGTTCCGATACCTTGAATCTCTTTCGTGTTATCACACATTAGTTTTATTATTCTTAAGTTATTTGCTACTTCGAGTTATCTAAGTGCTAAGCTGACTTAATCAAAACTAATTTGAAGAGATAGTTCCCATACAGCCAGTACAATAAACCAAAAAATACGGCCGGTTTGAGACAGGAAATGACTGGTACGAATATCCTACGATGGTATGAATGTTTCCAAATTAGAAATATGTCAGTGATCCTCAACCAATTTATATTTACGTCGAAATTTTGCCCACCCGCTCAAAGGGAAGGAACTGTCTGGTCAGTAAACACATTTTTTGAAAGACCGGTTTTCTAGTAAAACGCTAAGAATACTATAAAGACAGTGATTGGACTAATACCAGGTCTGGCACAAAATGTGACATCGCAACATGAAGGTATGAGGCAGAATTCATTTCAAACCTAGTCAGCCTTGTTGTTTTGCGTTGAAATTCGTTCTTTGTTTGATTCTGAGTAGTGTTATTATTATTATTATTATTATTATTATTATTATTATTATTATTATTATTATTATTATTCTGTTGAATTATTAGCATTAATTCTATTCTGTGAATAAACTAATCAATAATTCTAATAATAATATAATAATAATAATAATAAATAATAATAATAATAATAATAATAATAATAATAATAAGGGTGGTAGGGTCCAGCTATGGGTTAAATAGCAAAACTCAGCAATAATGGAAAGAAATGAAGGAATAAACGACAACGACGTAAATGGAACCTCTGGCAACAGGAGCTTCGTCCGGCAACCAGGTATTC
This sequence comes from Macrobrachium nipponense, assembly GCF_015104395.2. Lineage (NCBI taxonomy): Eukaryota > Metazoa > Arthropoda > Malacostraca > Decapoda > Palaemonidae > Macrobrachium > Macrobrachium nipponense. Next base: position 18,507,275 of record NC_087206.1, read on the forward strand.
AACCCAATTGAAGGGGAAGACGGTCAGGTACTTGGAGGTCGTCATCCAGCAACTGATCACCACAACGATAGTAATCAGCAGCCTGAGATTGGAGCTACAGAAGCAAAAAGGAAGAAATGGACAAGAGAAGAAAATAAGGAAATATGGAGATGCTACATCAGAAGCAACCCGACGGAGAGAGGATATAGAAGAAGATTGGTCAACATCTGGAATGAGAGGAATAACACCCCCCAAACAGAGCAGAGGCTGGCAGACCAAGTAAGGAACATAAAGAAAAAGAACTGGCTCTCCCCAACAGAAAGAGAAGAACTGGAAAGGGAAATGTCACACGACAACGAATCACACGAAGACGAACTGAGAGACGATGCCACAGAAGATGACAGGGAGGATGAGGTATCAAACAACGACACACGAAGAAACACTGACGAAGTAACAGAGAGGACAGAATGGGTAGAAAAGATTAGACAATGGATGGAGCCAGATACAGAGAGAACAAAGATCCCCTCCATGAAAGCCTACAACACCAAGAAATTAAGGGAGAAAACAAGTGAGGTCAATGAAATAATGGGAATAATACACACCACCAGTATCACAGAAACAAATAACTTGGTATATGCAGGAGCAACATTAGTAGCAGAACTGATGGGGATTCGAACACCAACACCACCAGCACAACCAACCCAACAGAAACCAAAACAGCAACCTCATTGGAAAAGGCGCCTGGAAAAGCAAATCATGGTGATGAGATCTGACTTGAGTAAACTGAAAGAGATGGCAGAAAAAAGGCTAAGAAGCAAGAAAACAAGGGAGGAAGGAACTCAACGAGAAATACAAAGTACAAGAGAGGGGACTAAACAACACAATAGAAGATGTAAAACAGAGGCTTAAGGCCAAAGCACATAAGATCCAAACGGTACATGAACAGGAATAAGGGATACCAACAGAACAAACTATTCGGAACCAACCAGAAAAGACTATACAGCCAACTAAGAGGGGAAGACAACCACCAAGAAATTCCTGAAGCCGAACCAAGTAAGAGACTCTGGGAAAACATATGGAGCAAGTCGGTATCACACAACAAACATGCAACATGGCTCCAGGAAGTAACGAAGAAGAAAGAAACAGGGAGAATAAAACAAAGATTCACAGACATCACGACAGACACAGTCAGACACCAACTAAAGAAAAGGCCAAACTGGAAAGCCCCAGGTCCCGATGAAGTCCATGGATACTGGCGCAAAAACTTCAAGGCCCTACACCCACGAATAGCAGAACAACTCCAGCATTGTATCTTAAATCATCATGCACCCAAATGGATGACCACAGGAAGAACATCCTTAGTACAAAAAGACAAGAGTAAGGGAAATATAGCCAGTAACTACAGGCCTATCACCTGCCTACCAATAATGTGGAAGTTACTAACAGATATCATCAGTGAAAGGCTATACAACTACCTAGAAGAGACAAACACCATCCCCCACCAACAGAAAGGCTGCAGTAGGAAGTGTAGGGGCACAAAAGACCAGCTCCTGATAGACAAAATGGTAATGAAGAACAGTAGAAGAAGGAAAACCAACCTAAGCATGGCATGGATAGAATATAAGAAAGCCTTCACGACATGATACCACACACACATGGGCTATTAGAATGCCTGAAAATATATGGGGCAGAGGAAAACACCAATCAGCTTCCTCAAAAATATCAATGTGCAACTGGAATACAATACTTACAAGCTCTGGAATAAGACTAGCAGAGGTTAATATCAGGAGAGGGATCTTCCATGGCTACTCTTCGTAGTAGCCATGGTTCCCATGACAAAAGTACTTCAGAAGGTGGATGCTGGGTACCAACTCAAGAAAAGAGGCAACAGAATCAACCATCTGATGTTCATGGACGACATCAAGCTGTATGGTAAGAGCATCAAGGAAATAGATACCCTAATCCAGACTGTAAGGATTGTATCTGGGGACATCAGGATGGAGTTTGGAATAGAAAAAATGCGCCTTAGTCAACATACAAAAAGGCAAAGTAACGAGAACTGAAGGGATAAAGCTACCAGATGGGAGCAACATCAAGCACATAGATGAGACAGGATACAAAACTACTGGGAATAATGGAAGGAGGATATAAAACACCAAGAGATGAAGGACACGATCAGGAAAGAATATATGCAGAGACTCAAGGCAATACTCAAGTCAAAACTCAACACCGGAAATATGATAAAAGCCATAAACACATGGGCAGTGCCAGTAATCAGATACAGCGCAGGAATAGTGGAATGGACGAAGGCAGAAACTCCGCAGCATAGATCAGAAAACCAGGAAACATATGACAATACACAAAGCACCACACCCAAGAGCAAATACGACAGACTATACATAACACGAAAGGAAGGAGGGAGAGGACTACTAAGTATAGAGGACTGCGTGAACATCGAAAACAGAGCACTGGGGCAATATCTGAAAACCAGTGAAGACGAGTGGCTAAAGAGTGCATGGGAAGAAGGACTAATAAAAGTAGACGAAGACCCAGAAATATACAGAGACAGGAGAATGACAGACAGAAAAGAGGGACTGGCACAACAAACCAATGCACGGACAATACATGAGACAGACTAAAGAACTAGCCAGCGATGACATGGCAATGGCTACAGAGGGGAGAGCTAAAGAAGGAAACTGAAGGAATGATAACAGCGGCACAAGATCAGGCCCTAAGAACCAGATATGTTCAAAGAACGATAGACGGAAATAACATCTCTCCCATATGTAGGAATGCAATACGAAAAAATGAAAACCATAAACCACATAGCAAGCGAATGCCCGGCACTTGCACAGAACCAGTACAAAAAGAGGCATGATTCAGTGGCAAAAGCCCTCCACTGGAGCCTGTGCAAGAAAACATCAGCTACCTTGCAGTAATAAGTGGTACGAGCACCAACCTGAGGGAGTGATAGAAAACGATCAGGCAAAGATCCTCTGGGACTATGGTATCAGAACGGATAGGGTGATACGTGCAAATAGACCAGACGTGACGTTGATTGACAAAGTCAAGAAGAAGTATCACTCATTGATGTCGCAATACCATGGGACACCAGAGTTGAAGAGAAAGAGAGGGAAAAATGGATAAGTATCAAGATCTGAAAATAGAAATAAGAAGGATATGGGATATGCCAGTGGAAATCGTACCCATAATCATAGGAGCACTAGGCACGATCCCAAGATCCCTGAAAAGGAATCTAGAAAAACTAGAGGCTGAAGTAGCTCCAGAACTCATGCAGAAGAGTGTGATCCTAGAAACGGCACACATAGTAAGAAAGTGATGGACTCCTAAGGAGGCAGGATGCAACCGGAAACCCCACACTATAAAATACCACCCAGTCGAATTGGAGGACTGTGATAAAGCATAATAATATAATAATAATAAGAATAATAATAATAATAATAATAATAATAATAATAATAATAATAATATTATTATTATTATTATTATTTTATTATTATTATTATTATTATTATTATTTTATTATTATTATTATTATATTATTATTATTATTATTATTATTATTCTGTTGAATAAAATGGCAGAATTCTGCGAATTAATCTTATATATCATCTTTTCTATTTTTCTTACTACTCGCTTTTCTGGCTCAGCGATACTTCGCAATAATTGGCCAATATTCATATTGGGGATGATGCTGAAAGTAGTATTTTATTCAGGACAGGCTTTATTAATCAAAGACTGGTATTATCAGTTTACTGGTATTATCAGAATACTGGTACATGGAACGACCCCTGCTTGATCTGGACCAGAGGATGCCTTCCCATATACCAGTTTTCTGATAATACCAGTATACTGATAATACCAGTCTTTGATTAATAAAGCCTGTTCTGAATAAAATACCACTTTCAGCATTATCCCCAATATGAATATTGGCCAATTATTGCGAAGTATCGCTGAGCCAGAAAAGCAAGTAATAAGAAAAATAGAAAAGATAATATATAAGATTAATTCGCAGAATTCTGCCATTTTATTCAACAGAATTTGTTTAAAAGATGGTTTTCTTCCAAAATATTTATTATTATTATTATTATTATTATTATTATTATTATTATTATTATTATTATTATTATTATTATTATTATCATCATCTAGTGAAGTCCATGTTTATGGAATACAGGATGTATCCAAAAATTCTTTGGGAAAGAAAAAAGTCGGAAGTTTACGAAAAAAAAAAAAAAATAGGTTTGGTGTTGTGAGGCGAATGAAGTTTTTAAATTTTTTTTACCCCCAGTTCAATTAATGCGTTTCATTGCTTATCTTTTCTTCAAACTTCTTAACGAAGTATATTAGCTATTTGCTGCAAATTAAGAAAAAAACGAACCTCAATAATACTACATTTTTATATCAATAGTCAAGGATCAACATCCCCATATTTATCGGGCTTTACTTATATAATGGGTTATGATTGTAAGTGGTGAGTGCTGAAGCTATCAACCTTAAATTCTCGTCTTTTATAAATATCTGGTAATTATAATTGCCAAAACCATTGTAAAGGACAATTGAAAAAAGGAACCAACTTAAGATTTCACAAAACAGTCACGATTATGCAGTAGACTGTTTCCATAGCTACTGTGTTCTTCATTCAAGACTTCACATTATATTTGAAAGTTTTCATAGGAATTTCATTTACATATGAAATAAAAATATTCAACTTTTTTGAAAAAATATTACCACGATATCCGTAACTGAAATGATTCTTGTTATATAAAAAAAATATATATGATATTTTTAGGCGTATACTACTGTAGGAATCGTCTAGCGTTAATATTTATAAAGCAAACAGGTTTTTTTTTCTCTCTCAAAAGTGGAATATGTAACGACTTCATTTGTTTACTTAGTTATGTTAAGTCTACTAATTAAAAAGAGGAAAAATGGGTAGTTCATTTTTTTCCCTTAAAGTTTCAATATAAAATTGACC
>NC_087206.1:18517252-18527252 GCF_015104395.2 Macrobrachium nipponense
AGCAAACGTAATTTCTACCGACCCCCTAAAGACAAGAACCAGAGACACACCCAACAATAAAATAAAAAACCCTTCCCACCTGGAGACGATTAAGAGAGTAACTCACACCCTTGGGAAATCCAACCCTTTTGCATTTACCTACCAAATACCTTAGCCAAATCCCTGATTAACGTCCAACAAAAGACACCGCCCAGACTCTGGGGTATATGAGATCCCATGCCAGGACTGTGACCAATCTTACATCGGATTTACAGGTAAATCACTTCCCCAGAGATTATACAACACAAACGGTCAGTTAGGTATGGACAACAGAACTCGGCTATTTTCAATCATATAAATGAACATAACCATAGAATAAACTGGAATATGTCACGTGTAATTTATAGCAGCAAACTGCCGTACAAGAGTCAAATGATGGAATCGGCTTAATAAAAGAGAAAGCAGGTAATAGAACATCTCAAAAGAAAATTGGACATCGGACATCGTCGACGCAGTGTTCATTCAACCAACGCTTAAGAAGATTAAAGGAAGATTATCAGCGGGGGTGACCTAAATTGGCTTACTTGTGGACGAATCTCTGGTATAAATACCACCTTTTCTGTAAACTTTTCTCATTCATATACCTGAAGAGAGAGAACAGCAGTCTCTGAAATATAGTACTTTTCTCTCTACATTTTGGTGTTTTTATGGGCTCCTTTTATTAGATATATATCATATATATATATATATATATATATATATATATATATATATATATATATATATATATATATATGTATATGTATATATATATATAATATATAATATATATATATATATATATATATATATATATATATATATATATATATATATATACTATATTTAAGACCATAATTAACATATTGATATCAAATATCAATTTGCCTTGGAAATAACGTACTCTCGAATGAATTATATACGTCCAGGATTCGTACCCAGCCATCAAGAGAGAGATACTATATATATTCATATCGACGCTGCTTTGCATATTCCTCCCGAATTCAGGCATATAATTCAAGATGGAAATAGACCCATCTCCATCGTGATAGATGAGGATCAGGTTTGTAGCATATGGCTACTGACGAAAGCTTCTCAAATTGTGACTTTAATCTTTGAAAGCATAAAAGCGGCTTGCGACAGTCTAACGTACTTTCACACTCAGCCACGTACTCCACTACAATTTTATTTGTATACCTTATATATATATATATATATATATATATATATATATATATATTATATATATATATATATATATATATATATATATATATATAATATATATATATATATATATATATATATATATATATATATATATATATATATATGTATGTATATATGTATGCATATATATATATATATATATATATATATATATAATATATATATATATATATATATATATATATATATATATATATATATATATATATATATATTATATATATATATATATATATATATATATATATATATATATATATAGTATATATATATATAATATATATATATATAAACGCCTACTATATATATGAGAAAAATATTAATTGGTTTTAGAGTGTAATTCAATTGGAATTACCTGAAAATGCTATCTACTAAAAAGAGGATGAGATATTAGTTAAATGAAGATGTGCAAAAAAAAAAAAAAATAAATAAAGATAGTACTTCTCTGAACAAAATTCTTATTAGTACATTATGTCATATGTATGCCATATTGTGATTCTTCAAAGCAACAGAGAGTGAGCAAATACCTCCGGTTTATAAACGGGGTAATGCAACAAAAAATGGATGTCATGTATCGTATTTTGTACCATAGAAATCTAAGCGAAAAGATGAAATATTCAATTTTTTATAGTGCCACAGGTAACTTAAAATAAAATTTAGCCTAGTTATTGATAATTTTTTCAATTACATGCAGATCAACGAATGGAAAAGAAAACCACTGAGACATATCCCTTATAAGGGAAAACGATTTTTTCGTCTTCAGAAAAATAAAAATCTGCAAACAGAATAAACTCGTTGAAAAATATCCCTTATAATATAAGGCAAAATGAGTTTTTCGCCTTAAAAAAAGCACGCGCACACACACACACAAACTGTAAAGAGAACAGCAAAGGAAATAATTTCACGATCTTCGGCAGTGGCTCTTATAGAAAGGTAATCCGTCATATAGACAACCGAACAGGAGAAAAATTGATAATGGGAGTTAGTCCTATGTAAAGGGATATTGTAAATAAAGGGTTCTGGTTTAGGGGAAGTTGGTGTTTGAATAGTCTCCTGTAAGAGGGACCATTTTTTTTGTATGTTTGAATAAAGGGAGTTTGTGTTGTGGTTATACAACTGGGCTATGGATGAATAAGCTAATTGTATTTTAGAATTAATATGCTTCTATTGACTGGATATGACATACAGTATATGCCGCATAGATAGAAATAGCCAGCACATTTTTTTCATAAATGACACGGCGTCACTTCAGCAAGGTAAATGAATAAAATCTTATTAATACCAAGACCATAATTGTAAAAATTGGGAAGATACAATGTGATTTCCGCTAATATTCACTTTATGAACTATTTGCAACGCCATTGCCGTAAGTAGGTATTAGTTTTTTTTAATGAAGTGCAAAGAAGTTTTTACAAATAAGAAGCACTAAACTAAAATACATGAACAAACTTTAGGAGTTTTCTTGGACACGTCATAAAAAGCAATAGATAATAAGAAATGGCTTCTGTAAATGTCTTATTTTCCTTGAAGAACACAGCAACAAATCCTAAAACGAAAACTCCGGATTTCATGTAATCGTTCATTTAGAAAGGAAGCACGTGTGCCTACAGTTGAAACTTAACTTGTGAAGTAGTCTGTTCAACGTAAATCGAACTCCCTTCTCTATAATTCCAAGGGTGAACCGGAATTGGAAAGGACAACTGTTTAGTCACATTACTAATTAGTTCCTAGTTTAAGCTAAAGAAGATATGAGTCTTTTCGGGTACGAAAAAGCATGATGTTAATGAGGTCTACATCGCCCTCGATAACGAGCAACGGAAATATATTTTTCTTCGATGTAAATTATTGCTTGGGCATTTATGACACGGATGGGAAATCGAAGATTAATCTAAATCTAATTCCCATAATTTAGCCTCAAAAATTGAAAAATATTTTAAACAAGGCAGAAATTTATCACCAATTTATTACAGTAGGTGTCTAGGTGTCCTCTCCCCACAATAACAGAAAAAAGCAATGCTATTTTGTATTAAAAATTAGAACATTATTACCCACAAGTATAGAAGTCCACGTGCGATGCTAGCGGAACTACCTTCATTATCCCAGACTAGAATGGCATCGCATCAGAATAATTGGCGCATACGAGATAGACCTACCCTTCGGGCCGTTCCCTAGGTAAGGTATTCATTAATACAGAGAAAGATGGGTAATGAGAATCAACAGTAGAGCATATAATCGGAACGGTTTCAATTATGCGTCATTACCTGGAAACGAACGATGCATAATTGCATGTGTTTGATCTTTCACGTCCAGGGTCTATTCGATATTAGAGCATTAAATGATAAGCAGAGACTAAGCTTTACATATGTGTCTAGCGCTGATACTAGGGATACTAGAGTGAATTTGCGTATTATATATATATATATATATATATAATATATATATATATATATATATATATATATATATATATATATATATATGTATATAAATATGTAGTATATATATATATATATCTATATATATATATATATATTATATATATATAATTATATATATTGATAAGAAGTTGCATGAGGGATCTACGTTGATCAATGGGTCGAACTGAAGATCCACGCAAATTACATAGGAAAACGCAAAATATCAAACTCTGGCCTTGAGGTTAGGTAAAAACATATTCATTAAAGACGGCTGAAGGCCTGCTTCAAAAGGGAAGTGATTAGGTAAACTCTGGGGTTTAACTCAATTAATTATATCTGCAATAGAAAACATCAGAATAATGGTTATTGTAACTGGGACAAAATACTCTAGTCCCTCATTACAAGATGAAAGAAGTAATGAGTGGGATATTCTTGAAGGAAACCCAATGGAAGCTTGCTTCAAAGGGCTCTGTAAGGAGAGGGTGTAATGGGGAAGCCAATATTACAAGGTGAGCTCAGAAACCACAGCTGACTAACTCCTAATCTGTTATCGAAAACACCTATATAAGTATATGGAATATTGCGTCTAATTAAGGGATCAAGTAGTTGCACAGAGTGTGCCTTTGAATGAACTCGATTTCGGTATTTTGCAATTTAACAATTTATGTTACACTTCATTTAAATGGTTTACCATTTATAACAGCACAAATAAATAAAGACACACACAGGTCTCACTGTAGGTATATCATACAATGCGAATAAAACAGAAAAATTGTAATAGGATAAGAGGACCGTGACTAAAGCCCCGTCCACACGGTCGAGTTTTGCTCGACGAACTCTGCTCGATGTGACGTCAGAAGTGCAGATACAGTGGGAAAATTCCTGAAGTTCCCTGCTTCTGATGTTACATCGAGCAGAGTTCATCAAGCAAAGATCGACCGTGTGGACGGGGCTTAACAAAGAACCTTGAAACCCGGCACTTTACCTTCGTCAGGAAAGTTGGCGCCTCATACTAGAGGGGGGCCAGGAATGGGAGGGGCAAGTGAATTAAGTCAAAACTAAAAGGTGCTAGGGCCCGCAACAGCCACGTGCTTAAGAAAGGGCACTTCAAGAGAGCAAGCGGGTAGGAGAGGAGTCCTGGACAAGCGTCCGACGAATTCTAAGGCTGAGACTGTTGTTGTTTAAGATTAAGCCAGCCTTGTGCTAGCATGGGCTCTTGCTCCTTGAGCAGCCTGTAAAGGCCAAGTCTGCTGGTCTGAGGCCTTATGTAGCCCCTGGACTGGAGATTGCAAGGGTATTCCTTCCAGGTGGCGGTAGTGTGGGTATTTCGTGCGGGTATGTCGACGTGTCTCCAGTTCCAAGATGGAGCCATGCACATGGTCAATCCTTTCCCTTTCTGTCAGCTGTTTGCCTCGGGTGAGGATTTGCATTTCTCCTGGGTCCACACCTGGAATTTAAGGTCTGTCAGCAGTAAACTCAAGCAAAGAAAGAGGATTAAATTAGCTTCTCCTGAAAGCAGTGGTGGGAGAAAATTGTAGGGACGAGCTTGTTTGTAGTGTATTATATAATCCAAAATTAATTAATTTAATATTAGTTATATTACCAAATCTTGACTTATGAGATGGCGTTGTGAAAGTTTTTTTTCTGTACAATATATATATATATATATATATATATATATATATATATATATATATATATATATATATATATATATATATATATATATGTATATGTATATATATATATATATATATATATATACTATATATATATATATATATATATATATATATATATATATATATATATACTATATATATATATATATATATATATATATAGGTGTGTGTGTGTGTGTGTGTGTGTGTGTGTGTGTGTATATTTATTTATAAACTGATTATATCTCACTGACCTGTTAGTCCCTTTGACGCTAAGCCGAGTCATGCCAGCCCACTTAGCCATTAAGACAAACCATTCAGAGGTATCGCTATCATGAACCTCTCTTCAAACAGCTACAGTTATGATCTGGAGTGGTAACATTATTATTACATTTGAATATAAATGACCGAGGGCTGATCTGTCATCATGCCATTTTCTCTCTCTCTCTCAAACACGCACACACACACACACACAAATACACTATTTGTCTCCTGTTTGTCTCCTCACACATAAATATAAACATACATGAGTAAAAAAATTTTCTCTGAAAGGGAGATCAAGAATGATCATAATTCCTGTTTGGAAAGGTCTTCAGAAATTTCATTTGGGTCCAGAGCAACGCAAAGGAAAAAAAACAAAACAGGTAACTATCGTTAACAAGTTCTTCAGCCAACAGTTATTGGACAATGTGTTCGAATACTCTCAATGTTTGTTTTTTCATGGAGAAAATTGTTAACTTTAAAATTTCAGTGACTCCATTTTTCGTCTGATTATTGAGGTTTGCATTGGTAACAAGTTGGGAATTATTTCTGTGGTGATAGCTCCTCCTTTCCAGCAATAAACGATGTTAGAATTAAAATGAATTACTGAAACACTGGTAACCTTTACGCGTTGCATTATATGAACTGATAGTGTAACAAAAACAGGTTTATTTATTCATAATACCTTCAGTTTTGAATGACTGACTTGCGCGGAAACACTTTATATATATATATATATATATATATATATATATATATATATATATATATATATATATATATATATATATAGATATATATAGATATTATATTATATATAGTTACATATATAATATATATATGTATATATAGAGATTATATTATAGTTACATATGTGAATATATATAATATATATATATATATATATATATATATATATATATATATATATATATATATATATATATATATAATATATATATATATATATATATATATATATATATATATATATATATATATATATATATATACCTATGTGTGTGTGTGTGTGTTTGTGTATATACCTACATACATATCTCTATATATATATATATATATATATTATATATATCTATCTATATATATATATATATATATAAGCAAGCAGGGAACAGAATAGCCAGAAGACGTGGTAAATGTTCCAGACATTATTATTTCTTTAAAATCAAAAAAGGCACAGTCGAGCTTTCAGGGAATACAATTGTTTTTCCCATCATCAGGGTCACTTATCTATAAAAAATGATATAAAAAAGAGAAACAGTAAGAACTATACTGATTTGACATATCTAAAAACATTACAATACTTTAAAATACCTAGCACAAAGTAAAAAAGGAACACAAAGTAAAAAAGGAACATAAAAACTAAGTTAACTGCAAACCATAAAAGAGCAATGACAAGTTATAAGAGATTACGTATAATGCAGAAATATACTGAGAGCGAAAAACTAAAAAAAAAACATGAAATATACAGAGTAAAAAAAAAATAAAAAAATAATGATACTGTAGTACAAAATATAGGAGAACCCTACTGTTCATGTCGTAGTCAAATGCCAACAACTGGGAGAGTTAGAAAACTGCGAATGAAATGGGCAGAAGTGGTGTGGGTAAAAGAGAGAGAGAGGAGGGGAGAAAAAAACAAACAACCCCCAAACAAGCAATTATGCAATGAACAAAGGAACAGAGTGGTCCTTTGGTTATTGAGTGTCGGAGATTAGTTGTTTAATATGAAGGGTCTCTAAAAAGGGAAGTGAATGGCTGTTTTTGTTTGTCCGAGTATTTCAAAATCGCTGTACTGTATGTGATGGCGACAGGATATGGCATTAAAGTCTAATTGCACTATTTTCTTTTTTGCTTAAAGGTTAAGCCTGTACTATGGCTGACATCCCTATGAGAGTCGATGCGCACCTTAAGTAGGCGTTTTGGAACATCCCACATTAGTCCCCAAAATTACATTTTATTTTGGGCAATTAAAACTTATAAACAGTGCAGGTACGCATCAACTCGGGAGGGTGTTTTCAAAGTGAAAGTCTTCCAATTGTTAGCGGAGACTGTTTCACTTTAAAGACACCCTCCCGGAGTTGATTCGTACCTGCACTGTTTATAAGTTTAATTGCCCAAAATGTAATTTACGTAATCGCTTTTAACTTGTCATTGCTCTTTTTGGTTTGCAGTTAACTTAGTTTTTTATGTTCTTTTTTTACTCTGTGTTCCTTTTTTTACTTTGTGTTTATGTATTTTTAAGTCTTGTAATGTTTTTAGATATAGTCAGTCAGTATAGTTCTTACTGTTTCTCTTTTTTATATCATTTAATAGATAAGTGACCCTGATGATGGGAAAAGCAATGTTATTCCCGAAAGCTCGGCTGTGCCCTTGTTTGATTTTAAAGAAATAACAATGTCTGGAATATTTACACGTCTCCTGGCTATCCTGTCCTGCTTAAATTAAAGTTTTTCTACGACAACATACCTAGTTATATATATATATATTTATATATATATATATATATATATATATATATATATATATATATATATAATATAATATATATAATATAGTATATATATATATGATATATATATATATATATTATATATATGCTGGTAATTTGATTTGATAAGAACAAAATCGCATTGTGGTGATTAAAATGCTGTTAATTAAAAACCCACACTTACATTAATCAGCTACACTACCTTTAGAAGTTGAAAACGTTCAACATTGACATTCGGACAACTGAACTGTTTTTTAGGAAAACTGTCCACTCGCCACTCTTATTTTTATACGTGAATACCGAGGAGAAGCACAGCCGCAAAACTTCCTAACGTCTTTGTTTAATGATTTGACATTCTAAAAATAATGTAACTGATTTGTATTATTGTTTATTTGTAATGTACAATATTATAACCACGATTATCATTACAGTTATCAAATTATCAGTTAACTGACTTACTCACGTGTAATATATTTTTATGATTATGGATTTCTAATGATTAGCTACTATAATTATGTTGAGTTTATGATACTGCAGTCTTCATTGACTTATGATAAGGAGAGATCTTTAGCGAGGGCAAACATTCAATGAACGCTGACATGCCCCTTCCCCAGTTAATCTCGCCTGTTCACCTTTAAGCGCCGTTTGTCACCGCCTGTCGGTCAAGAGGACACAACAACAGTTAACCCAGTTCAATGGATTATTGGGAAAAAATTTGGTAGAATTTGCTGTCCTAATCCTCTGTAATGACTCTGTTACTCTCAGATACGCTGGGAATCACAACAATCTGTTTTGACGGCTGTTAATCAGAACTGGTATTGTGTCAGAAATGGGGGAAAGGTTTGTGTGTGTGTGTGTGTGTGCTTTGCCCTTAGGTCACCATTCGACTTCTTGTTTCGATATGGTCAGCAACAACGTGATTGTTTTTATAGCACTTTAACCTGAATCTGAGCAACGAGGTCGCTAGCTCGAAAATGAAAGCATATATACTTTAGCCTGAGGCTTTAACGAGGTGATGGGGTTATTTAATAGAAATTTGTATATCATGGACTACCAATCATACACACACACACACACACACACACACACAAATAAATATAAATATATATATATATATATATATATATATATATATATATATAAATATATATATATATATATATATATATATATATATATATATATATATATGATATATATATATATATATATATGTTTATATGTTTCCTGACCATATAATTGAGAAATGCAATTCACAAAGCAAACGGTAATTTTCTACCGACCCCCTAAAGACAAGACCAGAGATACCACCCAACAACAAAATAAAAATTTCCCACCTGGACACGATTAAAAAGGTGACTCAGACCCTCAAAGGAAAAGGGAAAATCTAAACCCTTTTGCATTTACTTACCCGACACCTTAGTCAAATCACCCTGATTAACGTCCAACAAAAGACATCGCCCAAGGACACTGGGGTTTACCAGATCCCATGCCAGGGACTGTGACCAATCTTACATCGGATTTCTACAGGGAAATCACTTCCCAGAGATTAATACAACACAAACGGTCAGTTAGGTATGGACAACAGAACTCAGCTCTTTTTAACCATATAAATGAACATAACCATAGAATAAACTGGAATTTGTCACGTATAATTTATAGCGGCAACTGCCGTACAAGAGTCAAATGATGGAATCGGCCTTAATAAAAGAGAGGCAGGTAATGAAACATCTCAAAAGGAGCGTGGATTTCAGATGTGATCGACGAAGTTTTTATTCAACCAACGCTTAAGAAGATTAAAGGAAGATTATCAGCGGGGGTGACCTAAATTGGCTTACCTGTGGATGGATCTCTTGGTATAAATACCACCTTTTCTGTAGACCTTTCTCATTCATATACCTGAA
>NC_087206.1:18534752-18552252 GCF_015104395.2 Macrobrachium nipponense
CCCCTTAAGGCCACAGTGATTTTCGGGGCACTACCGAACCTAATACAACCACCTAACCTTACCTAGGGCCCTGTACCCCTACCTAGGCCTAGCGGGGGGCTCCGCCCCCCTGCGACCCCCCCTTAAGGCCACAGTGATTTTCGGGGCACTACCGAACCTAATACAAACCACCTAACCTTACCTAGGGCCCTGTACCCCTTCCTAGGCCTAGCGGGGGGGCTCCGCCCCCCTGCGACCCCCCTTAAGGCCACTACCTAACATCCATCAAACCAAATCCAAAGTGATGGTACTGCTGTATACATCGTTATACTACCACCATTATAATATACTCTATAAATTAATGAAGCTTACCTTAAACTGTTGGTTGATAAAAATGTGCTGGTGCTTTGAGGGAAAACGTGAAGCCGTTGCAAGGTTCCCTGACATGCAACTTAAAGTAGGAAGTGGCCAGGTACCCGACGACCACATTGCACTGCAAACAATCGGTAGGAAATCGAAGGTCTGTCAAAATTAATGCCAGAAGGGCCAGCCACTACCTCTGCCCATAGGTACAGGAAGACAAAATGCCGTTTTTTGCTTCATTATTCGAGTTATTTCAGTCAAACAAGGATACCAGTGGACACTAGACAGGTAACTGTATTACTCCGCTGAAATGCTAGTGAAACTTAGTTTTCGACTCAAAGTCATTCGTAATTGGTTATGAAAACCCATGACGTCATAACGATGTCACACCTCTCAGCCAATAATGAGTAACTGGAACTGCTTTTGTTTGCGTAGAAAGTAAGTTAGAGGGCTCATTAAAAGTAACATTACCGTAGAGGAAACACCTCTCCCGGACTTAGGAAAAATTCGAGGTAAAAACTTAATCTTTTTTTTTCTCTGTAAGTATGCATTAGCGACAATAATGTATTGAGAAGAAGTGTTTTGTTATCACGTGCTTTACTCGGGAAAAATATCAATATAATAGATTTCCCATAATGGTTGAAACTAAAACTTTACCCTCGTTATTTTTAATTGAAAATGCACTTATAATTTTAGTCCTACTTATACTTATAATCCTACTTACCATTCATTATAAAATGGAATGTGTATCCGTATATATTTCCTGCGACTAACATACAGAATAAAAGTAAAGATACAAATTCCGCCTTTGCACTTCCGTGTTTAACCTAGTGTCATTCTCTCTCGCTAGTATCTCAAATGTAAGTATGCAAATGAAGGTAGTACCTTGATCACTGCCTCGGAACGGCACATAACGTCCTTTTTGGACGTAACTTATCACCTTGTTCCTTTCATATTTTACCGGATCCTCTCGAACGAATCCAGGTAAAAAAAAAAAAAAAAAAAAAAAAAAAAAAAAGTTAGAAAAAAAAGTCACAGGAAAAAAAAAATCACAGTAAACAAGCTACAGGAAAACGGTCAGAAAAACCAGTCACATGAAAAAGTCATAGAAATGTCACAGGAAAGAGTCACAGAAAACAAGTCACAGGAAAAAAAGTCACATGAAAAAAAAATCACAGAAAACAAGTCACAGGAAAAAAAGTCACATGAAAAAAAAGTCACAGAAAAGTCACAGGAAAAAAAGTCGCAGAAAACAAGTCACAGGAAAAAAAGTCACAGGAAAGGAAGTCACAGAAAACAAGTCACAGGAAAAAAAAGTCACAGAAAACAAGTCACATGAAAAGTAAGTCACAGAAAAAAAAAAGGGTCACATTCTTTCATAAGACAGTAACCCCTAAGGGTTTTGACCCGGAAAGTATCCACCTTTGCAGCGTGTTTAGTACAAGTCCGTTGGGAATTGCCGTCAAAAGATAAAACACTAAATTAATATTTTTTTTCCAAGCCAAAATTTATTTATTTTTTTTGTGACTTCATTACCTGTCACCCCTCCAACACTAACTTGTCAACATGTCTTTAAATATTGCAAATAATCCTTTCCTGGCCCCAACACACAGTCACATGCTACAGAGCATTTCCCAGTCTATCCTCTGCCCTATCCACCTGGACCTAAGATATTCTCACCGAAGCGGAACTTCATAGAACTGACAACGTGTATTCTGTTTCCTTTAACAAATGAACATTCTCCATCAAAGATGACCTATCATTCACTTACTTTGACCATACTTTATAAATATAGCACCATATGCTCTGCATGACCTGGTGCTTGATGGATATTAAGTCCAAGTCAATTTGTTTTGTTTGTATTGTGTTTTTACGTTGCATGGAACCAGTGGTTATTCAGCAACGGGACCAACGGCTTTACGTGACTTCCGAACCACGTCGAGAGTGAAATTCTATCACCAGAAATGCATCTCTCACACCTCACTGGAATGGCCGAGAATCGAACTGGCGGCCACCGAGGTGGCACGCCAACACCATACCGGTCACGCCACTGAGGCGCTTCCAAGTCAATTTGGGACGGGACATAACATCCTTTTTAGACGGGACTTAACACCTCGTTCCTCTCAGATTTCACTGGCCTATGGGGTTCAAGATTGATTGCATTAAAAGTATTTAATTTGATTTATATAGATTTTTTGGCATTATGCCAAGCCCTGGGGGAAGTAAGACCATTCAGCGCTGAAATTTTAACTTACAGAAAAAGGGTTGATAGATGTAACATGAGGAAAACCTCTCAGTTGCACTATGAAGCAATTGTTAGGCCCTGTCCACACGGTCGAGCTTTGCTCTGCAAACTTTGCTTAGTGTGACGTCAGAAACGGAGAAACGGCGAGCAAAGCTTCGTATAGGGCTTTCCTAATGTTTATCGAAGTATCGAGACTTTGCGAGCAGCAGTGCTGTTCACTGACAGAAATATTTTTGCTAAACGGATAAAGACATTACCTACGGATAAGTTTCCGTAAAACCTTCACAAATAAATAAATTAAGAAAAATAAACAAGTGTTTCCCGTTATTTTACCTTTCATAATGAATACGTCAGGTAAATATGACTTATGGGAACTTTGAAAACCAAATATATTAACATCCTATATTGTAATGCTACTGAAATCTGTCAATCTAGTCCATTATGGAGACAGCTTACTGACATTTCGCCAATCAGGTGA
This sequence comes from Macrobrachium nipponense, assembly GCF_015104395.2. Classification (NCBI taxonomy): domain Eukaryota; kingdom Metazoa; phylum Arthropoda; class Malacostraca; order Decapoda; family Palaemonidae; genus Macrobrachium; species Macrobrachium nipponense. The sequence continues at coordinate 18,537,818 of NC_087206.1, forward strand.
CAAGATTCCTTAAAGTTCTTTACAACTTATCAATCATATTTCATACTATTTTTGTTATAAGTAAAAAGTATACTCATAGTTGTATATATACATATACAATATACATACATATATATATATAATATATATATATATATATATATATATATATATATAATAATTATATATATTCCATCAATGCAGGGAAGAGGACACTCACAGATGTTAAAATGAAAAATAAAATTCCTAGTAGAATTGTAAAAACAAAACTAAAAATAAAAAATTCAGCAATGCAAAAGCTAAAAAAGTTATTCTTACTAAGTGTACAAAATATACACATTGAAATTAAGGAAATTAAATTATTTAAAAGGACATACATTAAAATGAAAGATAAATGAACATAAAATAAGCAAAAATTGACAAAAAAATTGAAAGCAGCAGTGAACAGGTTATAGAACAAAGAAGTTAAGGGTCGGACCATAGAGGAGTGACAGCGTTAAACTAAACGTAAAAAACATAAAAAACATAAAAATAAAACAACACAAGTCAAGACAAATACAGAGGGGAGGAAGACGTATGGGTGTTCAAACGACGGAACAAGTTGTTTAATAAAGAGAGATTCCAGAATAACAAGGTCGTGCGGTTGGTGGTATGGCCTAAAATACAAAACTTTTTGTGAGCTCACAAAAAGTTTTATAATGTTGCTATTAATGAAAAAGAAAATGCCTAAAAATGTACTTAGCTTACCTTATTTTCGTGGATTTGAAACCATAAAATCAATATTTAAATCGTTTAATGTTAATGTAGTGTTCTCTTATAACAATACCATTAAAGATATGCTAATTAAGAATAGTCGCGTAACAAATAACAACATCATTTACGAAATTCCTTGTAAGGATTGCCCATCGTTTTATGTTGGTCAGTCTAGTAAAAATTTATGTGTTCGGATTAAGCAGCATATGTATTCAGTTAGAACAGCCCAGACTTCAAATGCACTGTTTATCCATCTGAGTGAAAAATCTCATTGTATTAATTGGGGTGATGCCTCGGTAATTGCTAGATCTAATGATTATGTTTCAAGAAATTTACTGGAATCTGCAATTATACAAATCACTAATAAAAACAACCTAAATCTTAGTCTGGGAATGTACCATTTGGACCCATATATTTGTAAGATGTTTATGAAGGACCTCAAAATAAATGAACAAACTAATAAATTAGTCCCACATGTATATAGTTATTATTTCTTTCTCTTCTCTCTCTCTCTCTCTCTCTCTCTCTCTCTCTCTCTCTCTCTTTCTATCTTCCTCTCTCTCTCTGGTTCGATATTCTCTCTCCCTCTTTCTCTTGCTCTATATATATATATTTATATTTTCTTTCGTCTTTTCATTAATAACAATTTTTGTTGGGAAAATTTGTGTAAAATTTTCATGATATTAAATTGTATATGCCCCTCCATGATTTTTTCAAAATGTTACTTGTTTTTCTGGAAGAATCACTTGTTTACTGCGGGTATCCTTGAAGGTGTGGCTAGCCTCTGGCGACTCCTCCTCATTTTTTCCTTCGTGGCAAAAAACCTTTATTTATACATAGTATCACGTTTTATATACTTCGTGATCAAGTTATTCATATATATATATATATATATATATATATATATATATATATATATATATACATATATATATTTATACACTGCATATAAATAATTACTTCTAATTAAGGGTAATCTTATAAACTGACCGCAAACGCAAATCAACCAGTGTACTGAAATATAATTTATATCTTAATGGACCACAATCTCAAAGGGTTCAGGAGAGAGGGCTCTCTAATTACCAAGATAAATCTTGGTTGACAAGAGTGGTCGATAACTATAAAGGCCTATCCACAAGATCGGGCCTGATCGGCGGACTTCCCCTCTAACGGGCACACTTGAGGGCAAACCGTCAAATTGCCCGATGGGTCTTGTAGTAAAATCACACGGTGGTGCCTGATGGCTTTTACTTCAACCCTGGCAGACGTATGTTAACCATATACATTTCTTTTACTGAGCCATTCTTTGCACCATATTCTCTTCTTTTTCTCCTTTTTCATCACACACAAAGCCATTATCATGCTACGCTATCTTCTTCTTTGCGGTAAGCACCATGTTTATCGTACTGCACTGAACACACTACTGGCATCGTCGGCGCACGCCCACCTCTCCATCGCCTCACCCGTGTGGACAACATTCATGGGTAAGCTCGCCAGAATTTTCCCGTGAACCCCGGAGCACGCCAATCAGGCCCGCTCGTGCGGACAGGCCTGAAGCTGACAATTAAGGCATGCAGGTGTGTCCTAAGCAGCATGTTCTTATAGAAGCTGGCTCGCATAAAGTCTTAATATCTTGTAAATAATTATCTTTGTCAGTTTTTTTCTTGTAAATACCTTTTTACAAATATGTTTTCTGTATGTTTCATATTCATTTAGTGCATTTCCTTAAAATATTTGTGTTGCTTACTATTTCGTTTGCGTTATTCATGATATTCTTATAAACTTCGTTGAAGATTAATGTCTTTAGGTTATTTGTTGCTAAGTTTCTTTTGATTAAACTGTATAGATCCTACTAAACCGGATTTGTTCTACTTGTTTATTTAATACATATCTTTGTACACAGATGTGTGCGCGCCTCAGTATAATGTAATTAACTAAAATACACACTTATCCCTTTAAACAACTATTTTCACTTAACGTGAATAGTAGAAAATAGCAGAAAAATGACGTCAGAGTACAGCAGTGTCACTGCCAGGCTCTCACTACCCAACTAGCGTCGTTGAGACAGCAGCATAAATGCGTACGACAGGCTTAGCCCTCAAAAAGGCAATGTTTATCGAACAGAGCTCGACTGTGTGGACGGGGCCTTAGGAGATGGTGGACAGTAGGATTGAAGAAGAGAGAATATGAACGGACGTGCAGAAAAAGGAACGAAAGGCGTTGCAGATAGGGGCCGAAGGCACGCTGCAAATTACCTTAAGTAATGCCTACAGTGCATCGCACAAGGTGCAGCGACGGCACTACCGTTCTACGGGGTTTAATGCATTGAATGATCCATCGAAAAATTAGTAAAGCACAACTACCGTAAAGGTGCGTCCACACGGTCGAACAATGTCAGACTGACAAACATTGTTACCATATCATAGGCAAAGCAGGATGACGTCATAAGCGTTGAAACGGTGGAAGTAGATCTGGCAACAAATAGTGGTACCAGATGAACTTGTATAACTGTTTTTACTCTGCTCACAAGGCAAAGACTGGCAGACAATCGTTAATTGGTAACAATGTTTGTCCGTCGGACATTGTTCGAACGTGTGGACGCACCTTAGGTGAAGAGCATATCTATGGCAAATGTTGGGTATTACATGAACTCTGCCTACTAATAAATCTTAGCATTTAGTCCAATTGTGATGCGTGTGCGAGAGAGAAACTGAAGTCATGGCTTTATGACAGTTGAAAATACGCTCTACGACTTTGTTACCTGGTTTCCTACTTGTAGACTTCAAAAAAGTAAGCCTACTACATAAACCGATTAAGCCAATTTACTTTACATCAGGAGTAATGATTTAGTCTATTACGAATGTAACCACTTCTTGTACTGTTAGCTCTTATCTTTACAGAGCGTAATCGCTCACTAATACCATTTGTAAGGTAGTCAGAGTTTACCAATATTTACTGTAGTAAAAACAAAGCTGGCAAGGACTGACTACCCTCTGTTCGGCTGTTAGTTAAAAATCTTCTGGGAAAAATTAAGTAAATTTATGTAACAATTTTATAGCCTTATAGTAAGCTTTAGTAGTTTAAACTAATTAATTTTCCCCTACTTCCAAGTCTGTCATCTTTCATTTTGCATGCTCTATTCAGTAACCTGTTGTTACAGTTTAGTTCAGGACCTAATTTTCTTTATAAAGACCACTGAAGTTTGAGCAGTGCTACATTCCGCCTAAACAAGTTCTATTAAATTAAAAATTATATTAGATTTTAGGAGTATCAATGTACTTCAAACTAACACTTTCACTGTACAAATTATTGTAAACCGGATTAAAACTAATGGTATGTGTTTGTGTGGCAAAATATTCAGGCAAATTATATTTTTAAAGTTGAAATTTAAGGTTACAAATAACTAATTTTACATTGCTGGTCAAACTTTAATCTGTACCTAAACAGGATATCTTAATGATTACTGTAACCTTTTAAATTATATGACAGAACATTTAACAGACACCTACTAAATATGTTTTGGGAAAAAATACCAGACATTAATTATAGTCTTTAATATTCCACAATATCAAGGAAACTTGCCATAACTACAACTACACGGTATTACACATGCAAATAAGTCTAGTCACGTTAGAATTAAAGTGATTACTGAACACTTAATTTTACTAGTTTTCCAATCCAGGATGTACTGGTGTTAAAAGCAAGTAATTCCAGTCGTCAATACTACATATTTTTAGTTATCCAATCCAGGATGTACTGATTTTATCCAGCAGATAATTCCAGTCGTCAATATTTTTCTAGTTATCCAATCCAGGATGTATAGATGTTGTCCACCAGATAAATTCAGTTGTCAATAAGCCAGCGTCAATAAGCCTGCAAAGAAAATTTGACACCTTTAGAACGTGATTCTTACAATTTCTCAATCGTCGGTCGATAAAAGTCCTTTAGTATAGGAACCTTACAAGATTACGTTAACTTTTAGATTATGAAACTAAAAACTACAAAAAACCCTCAAAGACGCCGAAGTTTAGGTTTTTATAAAAATTAACTATTAAAAATGACATCTTGAAAAATGCCAAAGTTCAGGTCTTAACAATAAAAACTTTTTTCACTTAGCCAAAATTAAGTTAATTCTTAAAAAATGTTTACCCTATAATCTTTGGGACTGATAAATAGTACTTCATGAAAGTAAATCAAACACTTATTTATATAGTTTGAAGGAAATGTAGATTAAGCAAATCTACTAAAGCCAAGGTATAACAAATCTAGAAGAATGCAAGCACCTTTGTGACATACGGTATGTCATACCGTGTGCCAGAAGGAACATCCTCCCCTCACCAGGGGCTCCGCCTCTGGTGGGGGGAGGATTAGCTTGCAAAGTGGTTTTCTTATTTAAAAGAAATTAGAGAAGAACTCTCCCTTTCTCGTAGTATACTTAACCCGGCTCCTAAAAGCGATAAGCGAAGTGGTTACACCGGCTCCTTCCTTCATTCATTACAGAGAGAAAAAAAATGAATATCTAAGAATACCATCGCCTTAGACAAGTTTCACCAACAACGAAATTTTAAAGAAGTCAGTTAATAAAAACTCATAAAGAATGGTTACTTAATAAACACTCTTCAAAGTAAAAGTTACGATAAACATTCTCCGTACATAACTTGCCTTCGTAGACTCCTACCAAACGAACAGTCAAACGCAACAGCTTAACTGGACCAGTCTAACCAGACGAAAGATATACTGCTACCCAACACCCCAACGGGACGATCAATCCTGAAGCTCACTACACGAAACTCAACGCAGTAACCAACTGGCTGACAATTGTTCTCAAAGGTCGTACCAAACCTAAATTCAGTTGGCCAAGGACGATGAAGGCCATACACATTGTGCGTTTGTCCTTGTCCTAGGTAAATCTAAACGTGGAACTTGTATACCTATTCCGAAGAGAATATTCTCTTGCCACTTTGATAGCAATTTCATGACTTACGTTTAAAATTTCCCCTTGCACGATCCTATAGCTGGTTCACTTAAGGTAGATTCTCGGATGAGCCTTATTCTTAAGAGACGTTTGTTTGGTGGCCGCTGATTGGCTGGTACCGGGAGGTAGGCAGCTCCCAGCCAATCAGCGGCCGCCAAACTAACGTCTCGTAGGCATAGGAATCATCCAAGAATCTACCTTAAGTGAACCAGTTATAGTTCGAAATGGTTATATAGATTAAGTTGATGCGTCACCTAGAGATAATAGAGAAATAAAAATAAGGCAGGTTTTTTTTTTTTTTTTTTTTTTTTTTTTTGAGAGAGAGAGAGAGAGAGAGAGAGAGAGAGAGAGAGAGAGAGAGAGAGAGAGAGAGAGAGTTATTCCTTAAATACAAAAGGTTCGACCTAATCCTCTTGATTCACGGATTACAAGAATGATCCTGCAATTAGTGTTATTTTTTTTTTAACTGGCGGAAAAGCTTGCCTTGGTAAAAATGCAAATATAAACGATTTGCAGAATCAGATAACGTGCGTATCATAATTTCGCTGGATAAATTGTCCTCTTTTCTATTTTAGCCCGTTTAATTCATCATATTTAATGGAATATTTCTTTTATATTAAAATATCTTGTTACCAATTGCTGAATCATTTTAAAGTTGATATCAGTCAGTTTATAATGTATAATTACATTTTTGTAATTTATCGGTATGACAGCTTGGTTGTATACAACCTAGCCAAAAACATGGTGACGTAATCAACAAAAATCACAAAAAACGAGTATTGTTTTGCTATCTTATTAATCATTCTTTATGAAGTAGAAATAAAACTTCGTATGGTGCTTAACCATCTTCATACATAAAGAATCAATACAGACAGGTAAGGTGAAATTGTGTATGAGTAACTGTTTATCATATCAAGGTTGTCGGGAGGGGTGGGGGCGGGGGGGGGGGTTGCCCGGCTGGGAAGGGATAGTGCCGTCAGTGTACCTCATGCGGTTGCACTGTAGCAATTACTAAAGGTTGCTTGCAGCATCCCTTCGGCCCTTAGCTGTAACCCCTTTCATTCTCTTTAATGTACCTTCGTTCATATTCTCTTTCTTCCGTCTTCCTTTCAACCCTCTCATGACTATTGAATCATAGTGCGACTGTGAGGTTTTCCTCCAGTTACACCTTTCAAACTTTTCTACTGTCAATTTTCCTTTCAACACTGAATGACCTCATAGGTCCAAGCGTTTGGCCCTTGGCTTAAATCCTATATTCAATTTATTTACCTTTGCAAGAGTAACTACTTATCATATTAATGTTAACTTAAAATTACATCACACATTTTTCCTAACGAATCTGAAAAGTCACATTGAAATAAAAGCAAGGATTTGCTCTGAGAAAAACGTAGAAAAAAAAAAACAACCAAAGCTTAGGCTACTTTTCAACAACACCTCTAATAGACAGGTAATTGGGTCATAATGTGAAGGGAAATTGGGAATAAATGGACTCTGTTTTAGGGGAAGTTGAATGTTGGAATAGCGTCCCAGGATTTTGGCTTTTATTTTTATTCTGAAGAAGCTGTGCTTCATGGACACAGAACTGGTCTGTCAGTGAAAATGATATTCCAATAGGTAAAGGAAAATATTCGTATTACATACAGGCATAAATTAATGGTATACAGTATTTGTCATTTTATTAAACGATAGTTGATTGTTAGAATAGTATTTTCATGAGCTTATAATTACCTTTTGATTACTATTCTTTCATTAGAAATACCGCTGATCAACTTTGTCTTACCTCCTTCCTCAAAATTCCACATTTAGAACAACTGGTTAATTTGATTTATTTCTATGATTATGTGTCCATAGATGTGAATAGATTAAGTAGTATTAGAATGCAATTACGTCCGTTTGTATCGTTGTATAGTAACTATGGTTAATTTTGCGCTGGAAATACATGCAAATATAACGGTGAATGAGTAATCAAAAAAATTTTAATTTGAACATGAAGTATCTTATTCACTGAAGGGCTAATCATTGAGAATGATGCATGAATCCTGACCTAGAAACCAAAGTGTCCCAGCTATCAAAATGCTATTTTAAAACTAACCGTCCCTCACAAAAAAAAAAAAAAAAAAAAAAAAAAATAAATAATAAAGAACTGACATCACGAGCTTCCCTGTAAACGGGTTTTCTTTATGTGTTAAAATTTCATTTTATGCGGGCAATCAAGAGCTGAGCCTGTGGTGCACACTTCCTTAAAAAAAAATAAATAATAAAAAAAAAAAGAATGGGACTCTATTCAACTTCGCCTCAGACAGAATACATTTATTTCCAATTTCCTTCCACATAAGGCCAATTTCCACTTTTCATTTGTTCTTCAGTTGGATAGTTAATGTGACCAATTAACTCTCTATTATAGCTGTTGTTGAAAACTGGCCCAAACTTCTTTCTTTTTAATTATTTTGCTTCCGGTTGCGTTCTCATCAGAACAAGAAAACTTGTTTCCACTTAGATGGAAAATTTTTCAGTTTTTGTTGGGAAACATCCATGAAGATGTAATTTGGAGTTACCATTGACATGATAATAAATACTTGCTCATGCATTATGTCAGTTTTCCCCCGGCATTAAGTCCTTATGAGTCAAAATTTTATTTTAACTTCAGAAGGGATAAAGGAGTAACAAGGTAGCAGATATATTTATTTTTATTCTGATGATTTAGAGGGCTAACTGATGATATTTCTGCTGTCTGGAATAAAACTATATAAATTACCATCAACATAAAAGATACAGTGAGCGGTAACTAACTACCTTAATTTTCGCAAATATGAATATTACATTTAATGTGATGAATTCGACGGTTAGGGTCTACCGAAAAATATTTTTCTACTGACTGAAATTCTGATGTGAATGTTAATGTTGTTTTATAATTATCTTGCGAAAGATATAATTTATCTTTTAATTTGGTTAAAAATAGGCTTTTGCTAAAATAAGAAATTGAAATTGCTTGCAGGATCACTCTTGTAGACCGTATTTTAATAGGATTAGGGAAAACATTTTGTTTTTAAGTATTAACACACACAAACTCTCTCTCTCTCTCTCTCTCTCTCTCTCTCTCTCTCTCTCTCTCTTTTAAAAAAAATCAGGATTGCAATTACTTCTTCAAATTAATATGTTGCTGCTCAAAATTAATATCGTTATCGAATATGAGCAGAGGAAAATTCGTACGTAAGCACATCCAGTAAAAATCTTATGAGATTAGGAAGGGACGGGAAAAACAAGTTTTCACTTTTTAAGTTTTACCCCCCCCCCCCCCCCCCCCCCCCTTTTCCCCCCCCCCCCCCCCCCCCCCCCCCCACCCCCCCCCCCCCCCCCCCCCCCCCCTTCCCCCCCCCCCGCGAAAAAAAAAAAAAAAAAAAAAAAAAAAAAAAAAAAAAAAAAAGCTAACGGCGAGTATGGTATTCATCGTCCTTGGCAAGAAAATTTGTAATTCACTTGTTACCTTATTGCCTCTGGGTTGTGTTCTCGTGGATTGATCGTTCCGTCGCGTTGATTTTGGAGTTTTATAGCTGTATATTGTCTCAACAGTTCGTATTCTTTGGTAAACATATATGAAGGTACGTAAAGTTGGGAGAGTGATGTAAGTTACCCTTAAGTTGACAGAGTGATTTGTTCTGCAGTTTAGTCATTCAACAATTAGATTGCTTTTCGCAAGTTATTAGGAGACGAACCTTGTTTATATGACTATTATTCCCAAGTTAATTAGAAAATAAACTGTTTAAATGGAACAGGCCCACAACTTTGATTTTAAATTAAAGCTTTTAAAGAATTTGGTTGTACAGTATGCACTGAAAATGGTGAGTTACTCTCAAATTTTTGCGTATTAGCAAACCACTCTGCAAGCTAATTCTCCCCCATCAGTGGGAGGTTGTCCTTTCTGGCATACGTAATATTTACCGTATATCAGGAGGGGCTTGCATTTATTTCAGGTTAAAGTTCTTCGCTTAAAGGATGTTTTGCACATTAAAGTAAGTTTCTTTAATGGTAAGTTATTTATTTCTAATGATAGTTGCGTTAATCAGGTCATTTGCGTTAATTTCTTAATACCTTAATTTATTAGGTTATCCTATAGAGAATTTGCATATAAAGTTAATGTCATTAAAACTTAAGTTTGATAAAAAAAAGTAAGTTTTATTTAATTTATAATAAAGTTTTAATTAAATTATTTCATATAAATTAAGTTTTAAGTTAGTAAAACTAACATAAGTTTTATTTAAGTTTTCATAAAACTTATGTTAGTTTTACTAACTTAAAACTTAATTTATATGAAATAATTTGATTAAAACTATTATAAATTAAATAAAACTTACTTTTTTTTTATCAAACTTAAGTTTTAATGACATTAACTTTATATTCAGTTTTAGTTTGCTCTTAAAAAACAAACCAAATGACATTAACTTTATATTCAGTTTTAGTTTGCTCTTAAAAAACAAACCAAATAAACAAATTAATTAATTGCAATTTATTGTTTTATATCTTAATATTCATGGTAAAGTACGGATAGGAAAGCGGTTAGCAAATTAAGTAAAATTGACAATTCACAAATAGTAAGGGTCATTTTCTTCAATGTCATAGTTTTTTTGCAGGTTTCGTTACTAACATCTGCTGAGATTAACATCACTACATCCTAGGCAGATGAATAATGAAAATATTGGTTTACTAGTAATCATAACCCGCACCGGGAAGGTAAATGGATACATTTGAATTTTCTAATACAAAGTATCGGTGTTAAGTTTCTAGATGTAAAAAAAAAAAAAGTTATATTTCTTTACTATAGATATTTAATGGGTCTTTACGCACTATGAACACAGAGTTAAGGAAATGAATATAAAAACTATAATATAAAAAGTATAATAAGTATATAAAATAGATTAAAACTATCCTATCTAGCGAAGTTTTCATAATATAATCAAGAAGAAACTTATTATGATATAACGAAAAAATATATTAAGAATAATTATTTAAACTGTTTCTGCAGATTTGTACTCCCATGAAACTCTCATAAAATACCTTGCAATAAACCTTGCAATAAATTCCGTAACTTTTCAATAAACCATTGAATTTCACTGAGCTAAATTGATAAATGCGTTTAACTCTCATTACTTTAATTAATAGGTGTCTTGAGATTCTGGTTTAGAATATCATTTGCCTGAAAATTGCTTTTCCTTGCTCACAGAAAAGTTCGTGAAACGTTTTTGTTCTTATGTTCCGCGAAACTAGATTTCAGGTTACCCTGATAAAAATTTATCTAGTTTAATTGAATAACTTATTTTTGAATGGAAGGTAAAGACATGTTTCAGTTCAATTACAAGCTTTTACTAAAAAATAACAAGATGCTAGACATCAAAAGTAAAAGATAATGAACAAAGAATGCAGAATCTTTAAACGAAATTTAGACCAGTGTGAACAATAAACATTACAGAGCTCATCGGGAAACAACCACTCTATAATTGCAGAAGAGATTGTTTTAACAGTTATGAACTGTTTAACAGGTTATTCAAAGCTGCTGTCAATCAGATTTCCCATGTGTATCTTCAAATAATTCTACGGGTAGGTGGGTGGCGAATACTCGTGGCAGTTCTTGTTACCTAAATTTCTTTAATTATTTTTTGTCCTTTGGCTTAATATTGAATAGTAGGCTATATTGTAAATATATTTAGCTAGTAACTATTTTAACCCCTTTTAAGGAACACTAACCACAGAGAGAGGAGATTTTAAAATGACGGCCGCCTTACTCATTATGGAAAATAATCGGCTGAATGACTACAGTAATTTCCTTTAGATTTCTCTGAATCTAAGACCACTGAGGTACGATGAAAAGTTTTTACTGTTATCATACAGTGTAACGCTAAGTAGGATATTAAGTTGAGCTGATGAAAATTGGAAAGTCAACACTTGTTTGGAAATTAAACTAAAAGGGTTTAATGAGTCACATGGAAGTTGGAGGTGCTTGGTCTTTTCGAAATGAAGGTTATTTAGACAATCTTGGGTAGGGTAGCTAAATCAATGGACTTCAAATAATAAGTAAATACTGGAGGACTGAACTGTAATGTTGAAAAGTTTATTACAGTCACTTCGATAAGATATTAATACAGCATAGTTTGAATTTTCTGGTAATTTGTGTTTAGAGTTGATTTGCTTTAACCTAATTTTTTAAAAGATGGGTTATTACATTTACACTAATTTTAAGTTTTAAAGTGCTTTTTTTCGTTGTATCATTTCGTAAGGACAGTTTATTAGTAAAAATATTTCCTGCTAATACTCCGTTTCTGTGATGGATTGTTAAAGTTTATTTTATATTTTAGAGTGCTCGGACAAAGCCCCTTCCACACGAGCGGCAAACGCATGAGCGTCACGACAGGCAGACACTTCTCAATTTTGTGAGTAGATAGCGATCACGAGTGTGATCCAAGTCATAGGTTCGCCTTCCTGTTACTACTGACTGCCTCAGACTATTTGATCTGGTAACGCTGTTTAAAAGCGAGAGAACTACGGGAAAATCCGAGTGCCCATCGTGGCTTTCCCATTCGTGTGGAAGGGGCGTATTAAAACGTGCCAAGAAAATCTAAAAGGGATAGAAGCGGCGGCTCCTGACCCGAAAGGTTGTCACGTACCACCTTGAAGCTCTGAACGAGGTACTACCGTAATTTCGTATTCTTGTGTGCTAGTGGTGAGAGACGATGGAGGTGGTTGAAGGGCGGCAGGTTACAAATAGTAATCAGGATCCTTTGCACTCAACATTATATCATTACACGCACAAAATAGTTATGTGTACACATTGCCTTTAGTATAGAAGAATGCATGGTGTTTTATTGATAGTTCCTCGGAAGTGGAAAATCACTGGCAAAACTATCGATGGCATTACTTGGATTCTGTTTTTTTTTTTTTTTCATAGATTAGAAAGGATGAAAAAACCACAGCTTAAGAAAGGAAAGGTTGACTATTATCCCATTTCGTTTAAGTCAGAACCTCAGGTCTGAACTGACAATTGGAGAATACAATGCACTGCGTAGTCAACGCCCCTTCCAAACCTTGCAAAAAAAAAAGAATGAATTTTAAAATTAAGACTAGAAATAAGTAAGGAAAACTAGAACATTCAAAATGAACTGCTCCTTCTTGACTGAACATAAACTAATCGGATTTCGTCCGTAGATCTTGCAGAAAAATTTCTCTGTACTGCAGAGGGTATATGATATTCTGAAACTCTGCTTGGTAACGGCATGTGCGATCATTGGCCTTTCGAGACATGGTTTAATTTTATTTACAAGTGCCATTATCAAACTCTTAACCCTTAAACACAAACATGGGGTTCTATCCACCACACAAAAAGAAAAAACAAACATTAGCAAATCTGCCAAAGCAGCTGCCAGCACTTCACCGGTCACTGTCGGTTTAGTCTAGAGGTTGCCCTAGTAGGGTGGGTATGTGAGTCTCCTGTGCTCCTATTGTTGTTGTTATTCTTGTCTTTGGAAGCTTGAATTTCACGTCAATGGCTCCTGTAGGCTAGTTATCTGAGAGCTATTGTGAACAACAAACGATTCGATGACTTGAGTTCATCGCCGCGCGATGGCACAATAATAATAATAATAATAAAATAATAATAATAATAATAATAATAATAATAATAATAATAATATCTTTTGGGGTAAGAGGTTTTATTGGTTGTCCATGGCCCATCGATATTATGTGCTCCTTGACTTTCTTGGGGGGGGGGGGGGGGTGGGGGGGAGACAGTTGCCTGGGGTTAGTGATAGATAATATATGTAAATTGAATTTACCGTGGTTAAAAAAATGACAAACCTTCACATGACATATTTAGCTAGAAAAAAAGTCAAACAATCAAATATTAATGTCTAGAGCACCTGACATAATATGCAACATTTTGTTCGATACGTATCTAGGTGGCCTCATTCATTCATGTTAAGAGGGAAAGATAAGGCAATAATTTTCATTAAGTATTAACTGACTGCATCAAAATTAACAAATATTTGATATCGATTAAAAAAATTGTGTCGATATTGTGGGTTGTCTCCTGATGCGCAATTCTGTAATCATCAAAGCAATATTTTCTCACTTTCGCTTATCTGTTTTTATTTTTTGTTATCGTTTTATACCTCCTTGTTTTTTTTTTTTTTTTTGTTTTTTTTTTTTTATATATCTTTATTTGTCTTACAGTTAAAAACAAAAGCATATTATTCAAACAGTGGTTTTCTTATCTTCTCTCTCTCTCTCTCTCTCTCTCTCTCTCTCGCTCTCTTTCTCTCTCTCTCTCTCTCTCTCTCTTCACAGCCAGGAGTTGGTAGCATGAGAATTAACATAATTGTAAATTCAGCGCTCAACGAGAACGAATTAACAACAGTGAATTAGTTTTCTTACCAGTGAAGTTCTCGGGTAGATTAGTCGCTTGTTGCCCTGAAATTCCCATTCGGCTGCAACGCCTTTGGGTGGAGTCTGCGGTCTCCATCCCACTTGAAAAATGTCTTGCAGTTGCACGACTCGCAATCCCATTTCCATTAGAGGAAATGGAAACTAGTTACAATTATATACAAACAAGGCTCAAGTCGGACTATTCTAGGCAATGATTGTGTTACTCTCTCTCGAGCTTCCAGTGAGGAAGATCTGTTAGGTTACGCAGCTCGATTTCGAAAGGAGGTTGCGTCTGCATAAGAGTTTGTGATATATATAT
>NC_087206.1:18554752-18557252 GCF_015104395.2 Macrobrachium nipponense
TATATATATATATATATATATATATATATATATATATATATATATATATATATATATATATATATGTGTGTGTGTGTGGTGTGTGTGTGTGTGTGTGTGTATATATATATATATATATATATATATATATAGTATATATATATATATATATATATATATATATATATATATATATACTTTGGTAAATTCCACTACGGAAAATTCCGCTGGGAAAATGTCACCATAGGTGAATTCCACCACGGTAAAGTCCGCCATGGAAAATTCCACCAAGGTATATACCACCACGGTAAATTCCATTATGGAAAATTCTATCAAGGCAAATTTCACTATGAAAAATTCCACCACGGTAAATTCCACTATGGAAAATTCGACAACGGTAAATTCCACTATGGAACATTCGACCAAGGTAAATTCCACAATGGCAAATTCGACCACGGTAAATTCCACTAAGGAAAATTCCATCACGGTAAGTTCCACTACACTAATTTCCACCAAGAAAATTTCACCACGGTAAATTCCAGCACGGTAAATTCCACCAGGAAAATTTCACCATAGGTAAATTCCCCGAGCAGTACTTCACCACAGGTAAATTCCAGCACGGTAAATTCCACCGCGGGAAATTCCACGAGGAAAATTTCATCATAGGTAAATTCCCCCAAAGTAAATTCCAGATTTTAGCAATTTCTTACTGTGTGGAAGAGCTCTCGGTCTAGATTCCACTGATATATAGACTTGCAAAAATTAAAGCAGTTAAAACAAGGCGTGAGTTTAAGCACCTCCTTAAATCTCATGGCTTTCGTTGTTGCTTCCTAGTAATTGCCCAGTAATTTTGGTAATTAGGGTTGTTGGATATGTGTACTTACCGTTGGTTTCTTTCCTTTATTTATTTGAATTCTAGTCTCTTCCTTGCCATACTCTTTATCTTTTTATTTTTTACTAATTAGGTTAACTGTAAAGCCCTCGACCACGGTTAATAACATTCATCACATTAGAGAAGGGTAAACGTAAGCTTTGCGATGAAGAAAATTATATAGTGTACGAAAATCACGGAGATAACATATTTTATTTTTGGGCGTTTTTGATAACTCGGCAATCAGTGTACAAGTTAATGCCCGAAAGGCAGTTTGTTCAATGAAGTATGCAGTAGTGAAAACGGGGACAGTGTCTTCGCGGGCAATAATTCTTACTGCCTTACAAGATCTCCATAAGAAAGCTCAGCCATAGCTGCAAACCACTCCTGGACCTTCTCGTTACATACTTAACTGGAGGCAGCGTTCTTTAGGAATCCAACATTTTCAACTTGTAAGTCAGGGACTGAAATCTTGATGGAGTTGAATACTTAGAAAATTGGTCCTGTTTTTACCTTTGACATTTATGGCCCGATCAGAGTTTTAGTTTTTTTCCTTAGAAAAAGGCTTGGATGGTCTAGAAAGCTATAAAAATTGGGCTTGTGATGGGACTTGCAAGGCGTCTCCTAGTTTGTGATGTCAGTTAGTGACACTGCATACAGCATTTGAGGTTTATGTGCACCCCGATCATTTGGTTTACTATTTCCTGACACACGAGAAACCTCATATCACAGTCTTCTGTGTTTTGTGCGGGATTAAAGTTCAGTCTACCTGTGATCTGGACTTTGACAAGGTTCTCCATGATTCACTTGTTTCTGTATTTCCACATTCAGAAGTAGTTGGGTGTGTTCCTCATCTCGGACAGTCTTGTCGACGGAAGATAATTATGTGCACTTGGTGACGGCATAAGAACAACACCGGTGAAAGTTTTCAGCTTAAAATTAAGTGTTCTTGCGCATTAGCATTTTTACCAGTCGAAGACGTTGTCAATACACTTGAACATTTGTCTGGCGACGATGAAGATATCCCTACCGAGTTTATCACTTATTTTGAGACTATATACATTGGGATGGTGAGTTTATCACTCATTTGGCGACAACATACATTGGATTGTGAGTTTATATCTCATTTGGCGACTACATACATTGGATGGTGAGTTTATCACTTATTTTGAGACTACATACATTGGATGGTGAGTTTATCACTCATTTGGCGACTACATACATTGGATGGTGAGTTTATCACTAATTTGGCGACAACATACATTGGATGGTGAGTTTACATCTCATTTGGCGACTACATACAGTGGATGGTGAGTTTATCACTAATTTGGCGACAATATACATTGGATGGTGAGTTTATCACTCATTTGGCGACAACATACATCGAATGGTGAGTTTATCACTCATTTGGCGACAACATACATTGGGATTGTGAGTGTATCCCTCATTTGGTGACTACATACATTGGATGGTGAGTTTATCACTTATTTTGAAACTACATACATTAAGATTATAAGGGGACGCGGTCTTCGTCGACGAAGAGAAACCCCAATTTTCCTTATTTAGCTCTGGAATGTAAGCATTTTAAATGACTTGCCAAGATCAAACAATTCGGTAGAAGGGTTCCACAATACTTTGCGCTCATCGATT
>NC_087206.1:18567252-18584752 GCF_015104395.2 Macrobrachium nipponense
GGTGCTATGAATGGAGATGGGTTGATTTTAGGGTAAAAGCAGAGCCTGAATTCGATAGAAATATGTATAATTTCGTTGAAGTCAATTCTTATCTGATACGATTGTTTAGTGAATAAGTTACTGCCATACATATTCCAACCTAAAAATACTACGCAGCTTCGATTCCATGAAAGGGTAAGGGACTTTTTCATAATTGTGGTATGTCATTGGGTGTATATTATTCTTGTATATATATATATATATATTATATATATTATCTATTTATATTATATATTATATATATATATATATATATAGATATATAATGGGGGGGGGAGAGATATAGATATATATAATATATATTAATCTAATCTATATATATATTCTATATATATGGATCCTAGATCTATCTATCTATATATATAATTATATATCTATATTATATATTATATATTATATAATATATATATAATATAATATATATAACTCCTGACACTCACATACACACATACCTGGTATGTGTCATTGTATGTTGCGGACATTGCGGTAGGGTACAAACTTGTGCAAAAAACACCACTTAAAAGTATTTTTAGGGTCAGGAGAGCGTGTCTTCAAGTTCGGCACTAATCAGGGACCACTTCCCAGCTGTAAAAGAGAAAAATCGCGGCAGAAACGAGGTTAAGGAGAAGACACACGATCGAGGGGATTAATTAACAGGAGTCCCTTCTTCCCCCAGGGTCCCCAAGGAGGAATTCCTCTAATTATTGAACTTTCCTGAGGCTCAGGTTAAGAGAAATTTCTGCGAGGTACAAAAGGAGTTATCAAGTTACTCTGCGTGATATTAAACAAACACACAGATATATATATATATATATATATATATATATATATATATATATATATATATATATATATATATATATATATATATATATATATATATATATATATATATATATATATATATATATATATATATATATATATATATATATATATATATATATATATATTATGAGGTGATTACGAAGAATTGCCCAAAAGAGTAATTGTATTGAAAAAATTGCATAATAACCATTCAAATAGAAAATATATATATTTTTCTTATGAAATTACGAATGACCATGGATAATCATGTGCTCGATTATCAAGCGGTATTCCTACAAAGCATAAATTACAATAACTCATATGGAATTACTTCTACATTTAATCCCAGCATTAAAATCGATAATCGTATGAATATTGTTTTCCAAGTTTTACGATAAATTTCAAAATAACATCCATTACCAAATTTTCAGCTAATACAAGTATTCATATCAAAATAAACATTATATTTAATGATCATTTAGCGTCAAAATGAGCTTTGAAAATAAAGATAAGCATGAAGGTGAAAATAAATATTTATATGAACATATAATTAGCATTTAGAATAAGTGCTACATCAAAAAAGATACTAATATAAAAGAAATAAGCATTATGTAAAAACAAACATGACATATAAAAATAAGTATTACCTCAAATTAATCAATTTTGAAAAATCAGTATCATATAAAAATAAACATTAATATAAAAAAGAAATAATACATCAAAATAAACTTTTGATATAAAAAAAAAGTATCAAAATAGGCATTGATTTAAGGAATGAGCATTACAACAAATAAACAATGTCACAAATAAGTAGTACTATTTCATCAAAATAAGTCTCACCTTTCTAAAGGATTAGGCTTTGCTTGAAGTGCATTTATGTTGCTTTTGTTTATAAGACGCAAAATTTAAAAAATCCCGTTCACCTTTTCGGAAAATCATGTATCAGCCCTTCACCGATTAATTAGCTGAAAGTATAAAATGGAATAAGCCGATGAAACGATGTATCCTCCATTATTTACGTAAGGAGACAGAAATAGAATATCCCACTCACTGTCACGAGAGCTTACTGACTCTAGTCGGTCTTAAGCCTGGATTAAGCTGGAGGGATAAGCTTAGTGTTAACGCCTGTGCAACGTAAAATGCTAAGAATTGCTGAAACGTAATTATGAAGCAAACAATTATGAAATTTAATGAGCTTTATGCAAATTCTCTATTGCCTAGGCCTAGGAGGAACATCCATCACGAAAGGTTTGGGAAAAATGGGAATTAATTATTTTCATAATTTTGTCAGGCATTTGTGTGTGTGTGTTTGTGTGCGTGTATATGTAGTGTAAGTCTATAAACAAAGGGACGTTTATAGCTGATCTGCATATGTTTATTCTCTCTCTCTCTCTCTCTCTCTCTCTCTCTCTCTCTCTCTCTCTCTCTCTCTCCCTTGTAAAGTGTGTGTTTAGAGGTTCATATACAGATTTTAAAATAAGAGCTGAACCAAGCCCCTTTCCACTAAGAACGACTTATAGTGACTTTAATATTCAAGTGCAAAGACAAGAAATTATATATATATATATATATATATATATATATATATATATATATATATATATATATATATATATCACAGTAGATGCAAGTGACTTCATTAAATAAGTGAATACCACAGGAAAATGACAGTCAGAAATCTAATGCAGTGGTAATAATGAATTAAAGTGACTATGTAAGTAAAATAATGACATTGCTAAATGATACTGATACTTATTCGAAACTGAGGTCTGACCCTACACAGACAGTGAACTCCCATTCTAGTAAACAAATTAAATCCATTTTGTAAGGCTAGGACCATTTAATTAAACAGTTTACACCGCAATGCGCCTCCCTACCTTATATGTATGGTTTTGGTTTAGTCAAGACACATAAAATCAATAATCCAATCAGACCAATCATTAGTTCAGTGGGCTCAATTACGTATAATTTATCTAAATGGCTAGTAAAAATTCTTGCTCCTATGGTAGGAAACATTTCTAACACGAATGTTAAAAACAATGTTGATTTTATAAACAAATTGAATAGTTTAAATTTGAATTTTGATTTTAATATGGTTAGTTTTGATGTCTCTTTATTTACAGAAGTGTCTGTAGATGACTTACTTGAATATTTGGAGGATGAATTAGAACGTCATGACATTCCCTTAAGTGTAGCAAACCTCATTAGTCTCATAAGGTTATGTATCAAAGATAGTAAATTTTGTTTTAATGGGGAATTTTTTGTACAAAACTTTAGCATGGCCATGGGTAATCCCTTATCTTCTGTCCTTAGCAATATTTACATGGAATTTTTTTAGACAAAACTCTTACCAAGAATTTTGCCACAAAAAGTTATATGGTTTAGGTATGTGGATAATATTTTCTTTATTTGGCCAGTTCACGAAAATCTCCAGGAATTCGTTAATAATCTCAATAATTTAGTCCCTTCTATAAAATTTAATGTAGAGGAAGAAAGAAATTGTAATTTGAATTTTCTTGATGTAACTGTCCATAGAAATGATAGAAATTTTGCCTTTTCAGTCTTTCGAAAATCAACTAACATTGCCTCTTTTGTTCATTACTACTCCAATCACCATCAAAATGTTAAATTTTCTGTTTTTTTCTGGGATGTTCCTAAGGGCTTTACGTGTCTGTAGCCCGCAGTTTATTGACGCTGAAATTAAAACTATTTATGATATTGCATTGAAACTTAAATACCCAAGGACTTTTGTAGATATGGCATGGAAAAGAGCTAGAAAAACATTTTATTCAACTAATGACAAACTTGAATTTAGTAAGCATAACATTCTAAAATTACCCTATGATGAAAGGTTTTTAGATATTCCTAGAATTTTAAAGGTTTTTAACATAAAGGTTGTTTTCAGTAATATTAATGTCAAGAGTTTAGTAATCAAAATTTCTCCTAAAGATCTTCCAGGCTGCATATATGAAATTCCTTGCAAAAAGTGTGATAAAGTCTATTACGGACAGACCGGTAAATCTCTTCCACAACATTTCAAACAGCACCAATATTCTGTAAGAACTGGGCAAATATCGAATGCATTATTCGTATACATGAGAGATTTAGATCGATCATCCTATTAACTGGAGTCAAGCAAGAGCCTTAATCCCATGTAACGACACAGTTAAAAGGAATATCATTGAATCTTGTTTCATCAAGTCCCGTAATAGAAATGTTCTAATTTTAAGTCTTGGTTTAATTAAACTTGTTGCTTTCATAATGAAAAAAGTTGTAGATAAATATAAGCAACAAAATTAATATATTCAGTTTTTACATGTTTTGGACTGCAAAGATACTTTGTAATTTCGGTTAGGGTCAAAACTGTTTAGGTTTGTGACCGTGTGATTCCGATAATCCTGGATTATCTTTTTTAATGTTTACCCTTTTGACAATTAACCATCTTGTATTCTTGATCTTGTTGTGTACCTGAGACCTTTCTCTCCAATTGTATTTCATTAGCTACTTGACAATGTCTTAGTAAAGACGAAAGCGCTTGGATTTCTGACTATCATTTTCCTGTGGTATTCGCTTATATATATATATATATATATATATATATATATATATATATATATATATATATATATATATATATATATATATATATATATTTATATATAATCGATTATAATAATCATTAAAGCTATTATCTGAGAAACTATGAAAATGTTAGGTAAAATCTCCATACACTGAAATTATATTTACAGTTGTTAATTACACGTCAATTTATGGTTCGTTTGTTGGTCTAACTTCATTTGCATAATTCAACCTTCGTTCATTCCAACACTGCTGTCACGTAGAGGATTCGTGATTTGATGTTTGCATGTTCAAGGGAGCTTGAAAACAGTAATTATCTGTATTAAACAATTCTGAATTTTGGGATGTAGTAATAATCGTGTAAGTTATTCACTTATTATTTCTTACTGGGCTGTGGACCATCTGCATAGTATAAAACTCAATAATCTTATTAGTTATTAACTTATTATTTCTTACTTGTCTCTGTACTAACCATATAACATGAAACTCACTGCGTATTCATATCTTATTATTGTCCTGTGAGTAACACTGATAGTCTGCGTTTAAATTTTCTTTCCTCCCTATATGTGTGTAAAGGAAATAACTTTGGCCGGGACTTTTGAACAAAATCGATCACTTTTTATGCCACTATTAAATTTGACTCTATAGGTAAACTTGCAATTTCGTAAATTAAGCACATGTAGAATTTTCAGCTGAATAAGCTAAAATCAAGTTTCCACGGGGCAGGCTGCTAAGACTTTTAAATAAAAGTCGAGAAAGGAGAAATATATGAAAAACAAAACATATAAACAAATTATTAAATAAATACAGAAAAAAATATTGAATAAACAAGGAAATTCATAAATAGATAGTAGTCATAAAAAAAGATCATCTAAAATCTTGACCGGAAAATACTAAAAAATACAAGTAAAAAATGCGGCGATGTTCTTCGGCACAATCGAGTTTTCTGTATACAGCGTATAATGATGCGTGAAAAACTAAGCGGGCCGTGTTGCCCTGTGTTGTTGCGGTGCCAGACGCACGATTGTGGCTAAAATAAAAATAAAATAAAAACTACTGAGGCTAGAGGACTGCAATTTGATATATTTGAAGATTGGAAAGTGGATGATCAATATGCCAAGTTGCAGCCCTGTAGCCTCCGTAGTTTTTAAGATCTGAAGCCGGACAGAAAAAAAGTCATCTCAATAGTTATCTTTTACGGAAACCAATAATGCTGAAAACCGCTTGAATGACTCGCTTCTAATATGCGAAACTGAACATTTCGTTTTTATCACCTTCCCGCTGAATTTAAGCCGTGACAGGTGGGAGTCTGATTGGCCCAATTACAGATTTCTCTCCCCGATAATATTCGCGGAGAAGGCGGGGGAGAGGCGAGGGCGCAAATAATATTACACTTCTGGAAAACGTACCCGGGAAACCGTGAAAACAAATTTGACTTGTCGCTTCCGCGTGCATTGAGCAACGGTTGCATATTTTTAATGGTATTTTTCAATTTCTCATCATTTTTTGCATTATTACTGTTAGATTTTTTTTCGTATGTCGGGATTTGGTTTCTCATGAATTTAGTAAATTCAAGTCTTACTTATTCACGGTGGTTTCCAGTAGTATTCATAAAAACTTCAATGTTGCAGTTTACAGTTTTAGAGTCATATCGTTTCAATCAATACTTTGGCATGTGTGTTTGTAGTTATATATATATATATATATTATATATATATAATATATATATATATATATATATATATATATATATATAATATATATATACATATGTGCAGAAGCCAGGCACTATGTCGTACCTCTAAGTAAATGGGGATACAATCCACAATGAAGTAAAATCCTCTTGTAGTTTATAATATATATTTCTTGTACAGGAATAAAGCTTTGACCATCACCTGTGGTCTTGTTCACTAAAATGTGATATGTCGCCTCAAGGAACTAACAAGTAAGAGCACAAACATTTGCAAAAACAACGGTTAGGTAACAAGCTAGTTTATATTATGAATGATCAGGCGGTTGAGCCCTCGTTCTTTCCAGAATTCGTCTTGATCTGCGTGGGGGAATGTTTCTATTGTCAACTGCTTGTTCTCTGCTGGTTGGGTGGTTTGTTGGAGAAATGACCTGAGTGGAGTAAACAGGAGAGGAGGCAGCATCGTTATTGGCACATATATTTCTAAAGTTTGAAAATTTTCCCTTTTCTACATATCTCTTCACAAATAGCTGTATTTTCTGAAATACCAGTATTTCCTGCAAAAGGTCTCGTCTAATGAAATTAATGCCCCTTCTACTACTCGTCTCAAAGTCCTGTCGTTACATGCAAAAACAACCAACCTTTGTACCTTTAAATTTATTGCTGCCTCCTCTCCTGTTTACTCCACTCAGGTCATTTCTCCAACAAACCCACCCAACCAGCAGAGAACAAGCAGTTGACAATAGAAACATTCCCCCACGCAGATCAAGAGGAATTCTGGAAAGAACGAGGGCTCAACCGCCTGATCATTCATAATATAAACTAGCTTGTTACCTAACCGTATTTTTTGCAAATGTTTGTGCTCTTACTTGTTAGTTCCTTGAGGGTACATATCACATTTTAGTGAACAAGACCACAGGTGATGGTCGAAAGCTTTATTCCTGTACAAGAAATATATATTATAAACTACAAGAGGATTTTACTTCATTGTGGATTGTATCCCCATATATACATACATACATATATATATATGTATATATATATATATATATATATATATATATATATATATATACATATAAGTGTGTGTGTGTATGTATGTATGTATGTATGTGTGTTTGTGTGTGCGTGCGCGCACGCGCGTATATATATGTATTTATTTATATGCAGTTACCTCGATAATAGGCATCAACCTATAAAGTATGTATACATTATTCAGAATTTTTACACAAACATACATCAATAACTATCTATCTTTGGAATTAGTTATTTTTATAAGATTTCAGGTCAACTATAGATTAAGTTAAAAGAAAAGACATTCATTGGGAAAATATGAGGTCAAGCGATAAATATCGTCCGTTCTTTTAAAAACGAAATTAAGTAAAGCAGACACTTTCCTAGTAAAGCTACGTAAGAAAATCTAATTCAGCTTTCTCTTTTCAGATCTCTCCTCAAAAATCTGGCAAAGCAGCGCTGCTTTCGCTTTCGAAAGTATTTAAGTATAACGACTGACGCCATTAGAATGACTTTAACCTTATTTGACGGGAGACGTGTGTCAGGAGACTGAAATTATCCAGCCACTCAATCTTTTCTTCAGGTCTTAAACTTTCTGAACTTTCTTCCCTCTTCAGCTTTCAACGTCTAGCAACTTTTGGCCCCAAGTCAAATGGTCTTTAACTTCATAGAACACTGACTTTTTCAGTTATGTAATTTTTTTTTTTGGGGGGGGCCTTTCACAGACGAGGTATGATCTGAATGTATTATGGACCGTCCATAACACTGAGATTTATCGACCGATTGATTGTAGGTTTCGTTATGTTAAAAATGTCGCTTAGGATCGTAATTCAAACAGTTAATTATATTTCCAAGTCGCTGGGAGCTCTCTTTTACACTCTGATTTTAACAGCTCCTTCAGATTTACAAGAGGCTTATTCGCCATTTTAGGGAGAAATATTCTATTGCTTTGGAAGGACCTTGTTACAATATTGTTCTCCAAAGAATAGTGCCAAAATCTTTCCTTATAACTGATAACCTTTCTCTAACTTTTTGAATTTAGATATTGATTTAATCGAGTTTAAAGGTTCTCTCTCTCTCTCTCTCTCTCTCTCTCTCTCTCTCTCTCTCTCTCTCTCTCTCTCTCTCTCTCTCTCTCCTTTATTACAGATATAAATTGGATATTGCTGTGGAAATTTTATTGGTTTTTTTAAAGTGTTTGGGTGGATCTTTGATAAGAATTACTTCATATTTATGACATTCCAAGAACATAAAATTTTAGCATATAAATCTTTTTTTTAATATCTTTCACCCTTATCAGATACGTATCTATACGTATAAATCAGCATCAGTTTATTGATAACCTTAGTGCAATTTACTAGAGTTTGTACAATGCAGTAATCGATGCATTCAGAACACCTGTTGCTTATTAGAACATATACTTGCTATACCACCACATAATTTTATATTACCTCTTAATTAAAGTCATTAGTGAATATTGCTCTAATTTTGGATTATTTCAGTAGATTATCTATCCGATTTAAAAGGGAAATAAGAGATAATTTATCTTTCGTCTTTATGATGCATGATTGGTTTCTGAAATGAAGTCTTACTTGTTAACGGTTGTTCTCATTTATAAGATATAATTAGTAATTACAGCAATAGTTGTGAGTCATTTAAATCTATTTGCACGAGAACAAATACAACTCGGACATAAAGTGGGAACTTAATTATCTGTTTTGAAGAAACTACCGTACAAATATGAAGGATATTCTGGTTCATATATGTTCATAACAGATTAAAATGTCACAAAAAGACGATTTTCAGTTGCGAATGAGTTGGTATTTTAGAGCGACTGATCCTGGTCTGGGTACTGGAGCAGAATTCTGATTAGAGCTTGTTAACAAATGGGTTGGAAGTTGGTCCGTAATTTGGTTTGGAAGCGCCTCAGTGGCGTGATCGGTATGGTCTTGGCCTGCCACCTGGGTGACCGCAAGTTCATTCTCGGGCATTCCAATGAGGGCGTTAGATATGTGTATTTCTGGTTACAGAAGTTCACTTTCGACGTGGTTCGGAAGTCACGTAAAGCCGTTGGTCCCGTTGCTGAATAACCACTGGTTCCATGGAACGTAAAAACACCATACAAACAAACAATTTGGTTTGGTTACGAATGTACCCGAGTTTTGTCACTACTTGGTTATTGTCATATGAATCCAGTGCCCGAATAAGTTAAAAACATAATGATATTGTGCTGTTGCTGTTGATAAATTTCTTTATAGGACTATTTATTATAGAATAATTTATAGTTATTATCGTGGGAAAAAATCTATATTGCTTACACAAGATAAAGTGAAAATTGTTGGTCATTAAACTATAAATATAATGTTTGAAGATTCTGATTTTATATATACCCGTTTTTTTTATGTAAGTTGCCAAGCTCAGCATTTTCTCCTACTCGTTCCCAACGAAAAAGTTGAAAAAAAGGTCATAAGGAAACAAGCATAAAAAAGGTTCAGCTTGAGAAAGGCGTGGCCATTCGAAGGAATAAAACATAGCCGACAAGGTTTAGCTTTCAGAAAACAGGTTGGATGTTCCAAATCCCGTATTTAATAGACCCAACGTCGTGTTCGATGGGTTTGTATTAGAAATTTGTGTAACAAAAAAAATTTTTTATGTTAAGAATTATGGGCCTTTATCTCAGGGCCTTAGTTCCTCGTTGGACGAGTGGTTTTGGCGTTCGGCTGCCAATCCGGTGGTCCGAAGTTCGATTCTTGGCTCGGCCAACGTGGAATCAGAGGAATTTATTTCTAGTAATAGAAATACATTTCTCGATATAATGTAGTTCGGATCCCACAATAGGCTGTAGGTCCCGTTGCTAAGTAACCAATTGGTTCTAAGGTACGTAAAACTATCTAATCCTTCGCGCCAGCCCTAGGAGAGCTGTTAATTAGCTCAGTGGTCTGGTAAAACTAAGATATACTTAACTTATCTAAGGTCTTGTTAGGCTAAATGTCTATATATTTTTTTTCAATGTTATCATCGTCCTATATATAGTTTCTTAATTTGTGGAAACCGTATTGTCTCCCTTCTTTCTTGAGGACTATCATTAGTTTTATTAGTGCCATTAGTAACAGTAGTAATGTAATAGTAGTGGCAGTAGCAGCGACAGTTATAGTGTAGTTGTTGTTGATGGTATTGTGGAAATAGTACATTCACAAAGCACCGGTATCCATAATAAAATTATTTATTGGAAAATATTTCCAACGACTTGAAAGGCTTAACAATGATAAAGAGGAAAAGTCGCCTTTAGAATTTCGTCTAAAAATCGACGAACCGAACGGTTATCGTTCTGTAGAGTTCGTTTTCGAAAACCGATTTCGTCTGCCACGAGAGTGAAAAAATAGGGTCGGGAACTTTCATGCAGCCAAAAGACCTCATTGAGACTCCCTCCGTCGCAGCATTCAATATGGTTCGTTTACCACTGATTAGCTGAACTTGTAGAGCAAACTTCTCCCATCTCTTATCCAAAGAGAAAGTGGACTTTCTTTTTAGCCTTCTCTTTGGGGCTTCATTTCTCTTCCACAGAGACTGTGGTCTATTTTTTCAAATGCAAATCATTGTTTCTCTAATTTTTTTTTTATCCAGTTCACTGGTGGTCTATTGATTGTTCCTCTTAATTCCGTAATGCATTCGTGTCTTATTTTATCTCAAATACTTTGGTTTGCTTGTCTATTTCCTGTCTTTCTAATGGTTTCAAATTGGACATTTTTAATAATAGGGAGAGACTGATTAATGTAAAAATTAAAATAGAAATCCGTACGGTATAAAGATTAGCATCAAGTGAAGAAAAATTGTATCAGGATGTTTTTGTAATTCTCTGGTCACGTGACTCAAATGAAATTCAATTAGGATGATGAATACAGCAAAACCGTAAGCCTAAAAAAAAAAAAAATACAATAATTTGGATGCTTTGATATGGTTTGGTCAAGTAGTGATAATAGCAGAGAGATATTAGTGTCTCGAACTCTTAAGACGTGGGTGAAAGTAGATTTCATACAGAAAGGCTGGCCCTATGTACCTAAAGATTGTTTCCGTTTAAATTCAAAATTACTTAGATATGCTTTATTAATCAGATCAGGAATAGTTGAATGAATGGTCCCATTCAAATAACAACAGTAGTCCCTTTCAGCCCGATCAGATAACGCTAGCGGATAGATCGGCATAATTGATAGTGGCAAAGGCAATTCCAGTCAGTAATCGGCGAATTAAACGATGCTATTGGCCATCGAAAGCGATTACCTCTTATTTCGTTATAGATCGCTTTCATACCAAAATAAAACAATGAATGGACAAAACTGGAATTAACGGGTGTAGTTCTCTTTGTTTTATGAAACCGATAGTAAATATCATTTAAAGTAATATTTCGAAATTACAGATAGCATTTTTCACACGGCTATGATATATATATATATATATATATATATATATATATATATATATATATATATATATTATATATATATCTCAATTATTATATGAAATGGAGCCTTTCCACCCATCTCAAGCCACAACCATTACGGCTATTATTTTACTATCAGAGAGAGAGAGAGAGAGAGAGAGAGAGAGAGAGAGAGAGAGAGAGAGAGAGAGAGGAAGCTTAACGGGTTTAAGAACCGTTGTTGAAAGTTGCCTAGTTTGTAATTCGATTGTTCTAACCATTTACAGCCAATGCCGTAGTATGTATTTTTGCATATACATATAATCATATGTTTGTGTTTTGTGCATTTTCACTGCCCCATCTAATTAGAATGAGAGTATTTCTCTCGATGAATAAAATATCAAACTCCTGTAGTATTATTAACCTTGGAGATTACCTCAATTATTATGCAGACAATTAGCTGGGTAAATTGATCAGAATGACTCTTTTTACTCTTGCCGACGGTACATATAGACTCTTTACCAAATAATCGAGATACAGAGCAATGGCCAGTGTTCAGACCGGAGATAAATTTACTTAGCGAGTCACAACGTAAAAGTAATTCGACGAATTAATCCCATGCTCTTGCTATATATGTTGGAGCGAGAGTGTCAGTGTGCACGAGTCTGCTTCGAAGACGCATTTTCAACGTATACACACACACCCACCCACCCACACACACACACACCCACACACACACACACACACACACACACACATATATATATATATATATATATATATATATAATATATATATATATATATATTCATTCGAGCTACAAATGTCCTTTAATATCTAATTCGCTCTACCTCGGAATTGATATATTTTCATACATGCACAGAAGGGAAATTTTTTAGTTGATAATAATTTCGTCCCCTCGTGGGATCGAACCACTGTCCAGTGGACGAGCGAAATAAGGACGCACAGTGATTCGGCAACGTCACTGTCCGTCCTGATTCCGTTCTCGTCCACTGGACAGTGTTCGATCCCATGAGGGGAGGAAATTATTATCAACTAAAAAATTCCCCTTCTGTACATATATGAAAATATATCAATTCCGAGGTAGAGCGAATTAGATATTAAAGGACATTTGTAGCTCGAATGATTTATATGAATGACGGTGATGTGATAATTATTCATATATATATATATATATATATATATATATATTATATATATATATATATATGTATTATATATATAATATATATATATTATATATATTATTATATATATATTAATAATATATATATTTATGCTTGAGGAGGATAACCTTTAGGAACATGTTTCGTCGAATATGGTGGCTCCACCAACGGAGTCGACTTGTTATTTAATTTTTTCCTGTTGGAATAATATCTATAATCTGAAACCAATAACGTAAGCATTAACCATATCAACATTAATAAGTTCTGTAACAATGGTGGTTTTAGTTGAATTAGTGAATATTCGATCATAATAATGGAAATAAATTTTAGTTTGGTAGAAATAATCTAGACAAGGAAGAACAAGGTGAAGCTAGTGCTCACTAGGGTCCAGGGGCGCAACTCCCTGTTGGTACAGACGTACTTCTGTTACCCAGCTACCAGCTACCCAGTGGGCATTTGGACAAATCGGCGACCTAAACTTACTTGGACGAGAACTATGAGATAGCGGGTTAGAGATGAGTGAATATTTGCGGAAGTTAGTGCACAAGGCAGGCACAAGTGGCGGGATTTCACGGAGGCCATCTACGTCACAATTATGTAATTAATAATAATAATTGAAAAAGAAACCCACAAAATCTCTGTGTATAACGTGTTTACTTATAAGTACTTACTTATAAGTAAGCATGTTATACACAGTGATTTTGTGGGTTTCTTTTTCAATCTCCAGAAGAAAAACTGAAAGAAGTTTTTGTAATAATAAATTTTAATTTAGCTCAAGGCCATATACGGGGAATATACCTGGTACAGACAGTATCATACACAATCTAGATACAGGAGATAACATGATAAAATATGAATAATCGACAATCTTAAAATTTACCTTCTTTTGCTAACTCCCTTCTGTCCTTATTTTCTCTCCCGTTTTCCTTTTTAAGCCTTTCTTAGGGGCCAGATGTAGTGGATGGCAAAACGATCTCCGTTATTATTATTATTATTAAGACCAAATAGTCCACTATATATATATATATTATATATATATATATTATATATTTATTATATATATATATATATATATGTGTGTGTGTGTGTATATATACACACACACACACACACACACACACACATATATACATATATATATATATATATATCTATATATATATATATATATATATATATATATATATATATATATATATATATATATATATATATATATATATATATATATAGATAGGATAGATCACATTAGCATTATTATTTTTGGGAAAAGTGATGTCATACGGAACGAAACGTTTTGTTAAGCACTATTATTTTTAATGGACAACATTCGTGAAATTGATATTATACTCATGTTATAGAGATAATTCACCACGGGACGACCCAATTATTGCATCATAAGCCCCGCCTATTCTCTGTAGCACCAGCCATCACTTCAAAACTGGGAGCTTTTGTAGTTCATTAAGGTTGTATTTCTTCACGATTTTCTAGCTGGTAGCTGGACACAAGTATTGAAGTTTGATTTCAGACAATTTTTCAAATATTGGCTTTCTTTGTCCTGGGAATAGCACTAATGAAACTCCTGTAGCTTCTGGCTCTGTTTATAAATGGACTTGGCGTTAGATAAGGCGCCCTGAACTCATTAATGGCCCTCTCTCACCCGTTTCGTTTTTCCACGGCAAATACAACGTTTTATTTACTTTTTTTTATAAAGTTTATATTACATTGCTTATGTTAATGCTGTTGAATTTTTTCTGCTTCATTCTCTCATTTGGGGACATGAAATAAAATTGGACGTCTTGAAAGAGAATTAAATGTTAGGTGTTGTTTGTTCAATATATATATATATATATATATATATATATATATATATATATATATATATATATATATATATATATATATATATATATATATATATATATATATAAGTCTATCACATTACCGTGATTCATATACATATATCGAACTACAAATGTCCTTTAATATCTAATTCGGTCTACCTCGGAATTAATATATTTTTCATATATGCTTAACCGAGGGGAAATTTATTAAGCGATAATAGAATTGGCGATCGACAGACGCGAACCACCAGTCCTAGAATTGAGTGGTCGGTGGTTCGCGTCTGTCGATCGCCAATTCTATTATCGCTTAATAAATTCCCCGCCCTCGGTTTAAACATATATGAAAATATATTCATTCCGAGGTAGAGCGAATTAGATATTAAAGGACATTTGTAGTTCGATATATATATATATATATATATATATATATATATATATATATATATAATATTAATAGATATATTATATATATATATATATATATATATATATATATATATTTATATATATCTATATATATATATATATATATATATATATATATATATATATATATAAATATATATATATAAAGGTTTTTGCCTTGGAGGAAAAAATTAAAGGCTTTCACTTTTTCCTCCGTGGCAAAAACCTTTATTTATACATAGCATCACGTTTTATATACTTCGTGATCAAGTTATATATATATATATATATATATATATTATTACGATCTCGACTCTCGAGATCGACAGGTTCTTAAAAAATAATAAACAATTGGTCGTAATGACTGATGACAGGTGACAAACAAAGGAGGGAGGAGCATAACAAAACTAAAAAGTTACCTTAAAATTAATTTATTTAAAAGATTTAAATACATAATGTACAGTGAGTCAAGGTTCTGGGTGGCAAAACACAAAAAAATTATCAATTAACAAATAATATGTAAAGTCAGTCTAAGAAACAATAAAATCCACCCTTCAATAACAAAAGCCATATGAAAAATCACAATCTAAACAATAAAAAGAATAATCACAAAATAGGCTGTATAAGGGCAATAACAATCTTTAATAAATAGAAATAGGCAGCGTAATACATAACTAAAATTGACACTGAAGCAGCATAATGATACTAAGAGCAAAACGGGAACACTTCCTCAAACAATGAGGACAACAGTCCAATGCCGGACGATCAAGATAGAGCCGATACGACAACCACCTCGTCCTTGGAGACAATATGGACATCCTCCTCGAATGCTGGACGATCAAGACAGAGTTGATACAACAACCATCTCGTCCTCAGATACGGTATGGAGGTCCTCCTCGATCACTGGATGATCAAGGCAGGGTTGATGCAACCACCAACTCGTCCTCAGATTCTCTCCGCTGCTCTGCTGCCAAGACTCTGCATCTCTGCTGCTCTGAACCTGACTGGTTGTTCTGCCCTCCAGAACCTGACTGACGAAGTTTGACGCCATCAACAGACGTCAACTCGCCAGCAATTAAAAAACAAAAACAAAGGAGGCAACAATCCACCAAGGGAACAATCGGCAAACGATTGTTCCTAACATATATATATATATATATATATATATATATATATATATATATATATATATATATTATATATATATATATATATATATATATTAGTATGTATATATATATATATATATATATATATATATATATATATATATATGTATATAATATATATATATATATATATATATATATATATATATATATATATATATATATATATATATATATATATATATATATAGAGAGAGAGAGAGAGAGAGAGAGAGAGAGAGAGAGAGAGAGAGAATAAGTATCCATGATTCTGGTGTAAATAAAAGAGATTTCACCTAGTTTTACTTGTATGTAAATATATACACAGATCAAAGTAGCCACTGAAGCATCGCTTTCATTGTTTGTGTCCGTGCAATGCAAAACAAAAGAAGGAATTTCAATGGAAAACTTCGCATTAACGTGTGAGCAGTTTCAAAAGCGTCTTATTTCTTTGTCTGGATGGAAAAGTTGTCCACCAGGATGGGCTCAGGGAGACGATCGGCTGTGTGTTTCACAAAACGAATTCCACAAATGCAATTCACTTCGAGGGTGTCCGGTAATTACGTCACAGGAAAAAAAAAAGTCACAGAAAAAGAGTTACGATTTTGGCTTGGAAAAAAAAAAGTCGCATGGAAATTTTTTTTTATTAATCTACAGTTCATGTTTTCACGGTACCCTCAACGGTCTTGTGCTAAACACGCCACATCTTTTGGCTGAGAAAATAAAGTCACTTGGAAAAAAACTCACATTAATCTTCAGTCTTTTGTTTATGTTTTCACGGGATCCTCAACGGGCTTTTATTAAACGCGCAACAAAGGTGGATACATACCGGGTTAAAACCCTTGGGGTCCACTATCTACGAAAGTTTAATGTGCCGTGACGTTTTGTCTGGATCCGTCTGAAGGTCAAGCTATTTGACCAATCGGGTCCTGTCTGCTTCCCTTCAAAATGACACTGACATGAAAAGGGATCGAAAGGAACTTTAAAAGTCTCTGTATTCATATATTTTATCCCATATTGATAAAAACATTGCGGTATTGGATACTAACAGAAATGAAATAAATAGGAAAATAGCATAACAGATACTAAACAGGAATGCAAGCTATGGTTAGGACTAATGGAAAAAGTAAAAAATGCTTTGGCGCAATCGAGTTTTCTGTACATTGTATTATCACGGACACCGAAATAGATCAATCTTTCGGTGGTCTCCGTATGACGTTGTATGAGTTGCGGCCCATGAAGCTTTCAACCACTTTCCGGTGGTGGTCTGTCCTATAGCATTGCCAGACGCACGATTAAAGCTAAGTTTAACCTTAAATAAGATAGATACTACTTAGGCTAGAGGGGCTACAATTTGGTATGTTTGATGA
>NC_087206.1:18592252-18597252 GCF_015104395.2 Macrobrachium nipponense
CTTTCTGGACGCATGCATGCTAAGAAATATTCACAACTGAGTGGTAATCACACACCCCCAAACAGAGACAAACATGATATTATATATATATAATATATATATATATATATATATATATATATATATATATATATATATATATATATATATATATATGCATGTATATATGTATGTATGTATGTGTGTATATATAATGAAGCTGAACAAGCTTGAAGAAGGTAGGCCATAAGGTGAAGATTACGACCGCTGACGCAGTGGAAAAAATACTATTCAGTTAGAGAGAGGAGAAGAGAGAGAGAGAGAGAGAGAGAGAGGAAGGGTGAAGGGAAAGAGGAGGCGAGAGAGAGAGAGAGAGAGAGAGGAGAGAGGGATAGCCGAGAGAGAGAGAGAGAGGTAGAGAAGAGGAGGAAAGGGGGAAGAGAAAGAGAGAGAGAGATAGAGAGAGAGAGAGAGAGAGAGAGAGAGAGAGAGAAGAGAGGAGGAGAGAGAAAGATTGAGGGAGGAGAGAAGAGAGAGAGAGAGAGAGAGAGAGGAAAAGGGGAGAGAGAGAGAGAGAGAGAGAGAGAGAGAGAGAGAGAGAAGAGAGAGAGAAGAGAGAGAGAGAGAAAGAGGTTAGGGAGAGAGAGAGGAGACCTTACGACCTTACAGACCTTACAGACCCTTACATTTCGTTCGGGTTGCCCCAGGTCCTCAGTGTGAGGCGCCTCTAATGTCTACCAGAGAGTTGCTAGTACATCTTCCGGTATATTTTGCATCTTCCAATCTTGGATGGTCTGGGATGCAGTTTAGATATTTGTCGAGCTTATTCTTAAACACATCTACGCTCACTCCTGATATATTCCTCAGATGAGCTGGCAACGCATTGAATAGACGCTGCTTATCGATGCTGGTGGCGTAGTGGATTAATGTTCTGTGTGCTTTCCTTATTTTTCCTGGTATAGTTTTGGGCACTATTAATCTACCTCTGCTTGCTCTTTCTGATATTTTTAGTTCCATGATATTTTCTGTTATTCCTTCTATCTGTTTCCATGCCTGAATTATCATGTAGCGTTCTCTTCTCCTTTCAGACTATATATTTTAAGAATTTGTAGTCTTTCCCAGTAGTCTAGGTCCTTAACTTCTTCTATTCTAGCTGTAAAGGACCTTTGTACACTCTCTATTTGTGCAATATCCTTTTGATAGTGTGGGTACCATATCATATTGCAATATTCAAGTGGACTACGAACATATGTTTTATAAAGCATAATCATGTGTTCAGCTTTTCTTTTTTTGTTTTGAAGTGCCGTAACAACATTCCCCATTTTTGCTTTACATTTTGCCAACAGAGTTGCTATTTGATCATTGCATAACATGTTCCTATTCATCATCACACCAAGGTCTTTAACTGCTTCCTTATTTGTGATGGTCTCATTATTAGGTCCTTATGCATATAGCTTTCTTTCTCTGTCTCCCATAATTTATTGATTCAAATTTATCAGAGTTAAATACCATCCTATTTACCTCTGCCCAATCATATACTTTGTTAAGGTCTCTTTGTAGAGCGTTCCTATCTTCATCACAAGTAATTTCTCTACTTATTCTTGTGTTCAATCTGCGAAACTACTCACTACCGAATCCTTAACATTATTGTCTATGTCTTCAATCATAATAACAAACAGTATTGCAGCTAACACCGTACCTTCCCCCCCCCCTGTTGGCACACCGGATATTAACCTTGGCTTCATCCGATTTCTCGTCGTTTGCAATAACTATCTGTTTTCTGTTGTGTAAAAATTCTTTTTGTTTAACCATCTTCCTACTTATCCACGATATTGTGTTTTCTAATTTTCTTCGCTAATATATTATGGTCTACTTTATCAAAAGCTTTTGCAAAGTCTAAATAAACCACATCTGTTTCATTTCCGCTTTTCATATTTTTGAATATGTTTTCACGGTGGACTAACAGTTGGGTTTGTGTACTTTTTCCGGGGTACTGAAACCATGTTGTCCTTTATTAAACAAATTATTTTTTATTAAATGTTTCATAATATTTTTTTCTTCATTGTTTCCCCCTTTCATAACACTTTCATAATATGTGATGTTAGACTCACCGGCCTATAATTTACTTGCCTCTAGTCTTGATCCACTTTTGAAAGTAGGGGTAATATATGCTAATTTGTGCTCATCATATATCTTGCCTGTATCTACACTTTGTCTTAATAATATTGCAAGTGGCTTTGCGATAGAATGAACTACTTCGTTTAACAAATAGCAGGAATTCAGACAGGCCCTGCAGCAGCTCCATTTTTTAATTTCATTAATAGCCTGCACAATATCAGCTTCATTAATATCTATGTCAGCTAAATATTCACTATTTTCATCCCTTACTTCTATATCATTATCTTCATTATCTATTCTAGGGGTGAATTCTCTCTTATATCGTTCTGCCAGTATGTTGCAAATTTCCTTTTTTTCATTCGTTAATCTCCCTTCAATTCTCAGAGGGCCTATTTCTATTCTTCTTTTATTCATCTTCTTCGCATATGAGTATAATAGTTTGGGGTTTTGCTGATATTTAATAGGGTTTTTTTTTTTCCAAGTCCCGTTTTTCATTTTCTTTTGATTGTATAATCTTTTGTTCTGCATTTTCTATCTTACTTTTAGTTCTATAACTTTCCATGCATTTTTTTTCTTTTGCAAGACACCTTTTTTCCACTTTCTGATTTTCTGGAAAACAAAGATCCTTCTGTCTCTTGGTATGCATGAATGATGTTTACTTTTCTTCTTCGTTATATATTTTTCCACTATTATCTCCAATATTTTATATAATATCTCCGTATTTACCCTTATGTCATCACTTACGAAAATGTTATCCCAATCTTTGTTTAATTCTTCATTAATTTCTGACCATTTTATATTTTTACTGTAGAAGTTGTATTTTCCATATCCTTCCCACTTTTTCATTTCTTGCTTATCTCTATTTTACCTTGCTTTGGAATGAACTGTTAATTCTATGACATTATGGTCTGAAATACTCGCATTATAAACTATTATTTCTTTAACATAATTCATCTCGTTCACAAATAACTAGGTCTAAAGTATTTTCCCTCCTTGTTGGCAGGTGATTTATTTGTTGAATGTTGTATTCTAGTAGCATATCTAATAGCTTTTCAAATTGCCTCTTATCTTCTGCACTACTATTACTCTCTTTTTTATATGTATAAGTACAACCACAATCTCCTATTCGTTCTTTCCATTCTACGAAAGGAAAGTTGAAGTCACCAGATAGGAGAATAGTCCAGTCCTTGTGATTTCTACATATATCATCCAATTTTTCAATTATTAAGTCAAACTCTTTAGTATTAGGAGGTCTATATATTACTATGTTCATCAATTTTTCAGATTCAAATTCTACCGCTATTAGTTCACATTCTGAGTTACTATATTTTCTCATATATTTTTTCCTTGTTTTTTGTCTTTCCCATATATTGCGGTTCCCCCTTGATTCCTATTTTTTCTATCTGATCTATAAGTTTGGAACCCTTTTTTATTTGATCATCATTCCAAGTCTCTTGGGAATACCAGGTTTCAATTATATTCATTATATCTATTTTCTTTTTCATTTTGGGTTAGTTCTTCTAAGTACTCTATTTTTCTTTTTGAGTTACTCGTAACTAAACCCTGCGCATTCATCACTATGATGGTTTGCGTGTTTTCTCCTTCATTTAATACTGATAGTAATAAGGATTTTCCCATGTCTCTTTCCTGTTCTGGTATGTTGTTCTTTTTTTCATTTCCAGAAATTCTGACATTAAAAAAATCCAACTTTTCCAAAATATTTGATCTTCCTTCATCATAATTATTCATTTTGTGTCCTGAATCTGCAATTTTCTCCGTTTCTGCAATATCCTCTTGCATAATAAATACAGTTATTATCTCTTGAGTAGAATTTCGGAGCTGATGCTTGAAATTCTTTGCTGACACCTCTGCATATCTCATTGGTGGTTTTGCTTTTCTCTCTTTTACCTGATATTCTTGATTTCTCTCTTTATTTGTTTCTTTCTTTATTTTGGTTGATTTTATTACTTGGTTGGTTATTTATTTGATTATGATTCATGGCTACAGGGTGCATATATTTGCATTTTTTTGTCGAACTTACATCCTTTTCCTTCTTTAGGTTTTTACATATTTTTGGATGCAGATCTCTGCAATCATCCAATATCCATCTAAGTATGCACATTTGACCATATATTTCATAGTTTGACATATCTTAGGATGTTTGTAGTAAACATCTTTCTCCAAATCTGCAATTCCCTCTTTTCAAAGGTTGCAGATTTTGTCTTTCTTGTCTATTTTTTCCTCTTACCCGTCATTGTATAGATCTGGGTAGAGCCTCTTCGGGATTTGCTTTTCTGTTGTCATATCGTAATTTATTTCTTCGTAGGTATGCTGCTTATTGCCTCATATGTAGTATCAATGAGTATCTCTGCATCCATACTTTTATCTTGTTCTTTGTTTTTCCTTATTTTTTTCTGTCATTTCATTTTTGTTTACTTCTCTTCCGTTTTCCTCTTCTTCTTTTTCTTCTTCTTCTTCCTCTTCCTCTTCTTCTTCATCCTCAACTATTTGTACATTCAATCTTGATTTAATAACATTGTCTATCCATGATAGACATGTTGAACAAAAAATTCTTGTGTCTTTTCTCCAAATCTTGCATTACCTCAGCACACTGTGGATGGGTCGGAATGTTGCATGCAGCACATTTTCTGATTAGGTTTTGTGGATTGACTATGCTATACCAAACCTACACAGTTTGCATGCTTTTGGCATTCTTTTTCCTAATGCATCAATTAGTATATTCACAAGATTCACCTTATTCATTTTCTTTGTCGG
Organism: Macrobrachium nipponense; assembly: GCF_015104395.2. NCBI lineage: Eukaryota > Metazoa > Arthropoda > Malacostraca > Decapoda > Palaemonidae > Macrobrachium > Macrobrachium nipponense. Next base: position 18,597,125 of record NC_087206.1, read on the forward strand.
AATATGTTGGTTTATTGTATAGTTTTCTTTATGAGTCTCTGACCACTTGGATTTTATTTGGAACTTCGTCAATTATTTTCAAGATGTTTTCATTAGATTTGTTCCAGTTTGAAGGATTATATCCTTCT
>NC_087206.1:18602252-18619752 GCF_015104395.2 Macrobrachium nipponense
TGTATTGTAGTATTACTTTCCAATTTGCGTAAGGATATATATATATATATATATATATATATATATATATATATATATATATATATCTATATATATATACATACATACATACATACATACATATAAAACATATAAGTATAGTATATATATATATATATATATATATATATATATATATATATATATATATATATAGATATATATATATAAGAGGTTCAGGAGGTCCATTGATACTAAAGATGAAGGCCCAAGATTTTATTATTAAAAAACGTTTCGCACATCAACTTTGTGCATCTTCAGTCTGTAAAAGAGAAATGCATATTAAAAACTAAAAAAACAGGATTCACAATAGTATTCATTAAAATGCAATAAAATATAAATAGTTAATAAGAGAAGAAGAACCACTGAGGTACCAACCGACTAGAATGGAAGGAAAGCAAGGAATGATTTTTGAGAGAGCCAGGTCCAAGACGTTGACTATGCCAAATGTAGAGGTGAAGCCGAGGTGTTGTTATTCAATGGGGAACCAGCCTTTTAATAATTAAAGATTCCAAGGTAGTTAGGTGGTCCGGGTCTTTAGTATAACCTATTATCGAGAAGTGCTGTTTTGATACATTTATTTTGCATTTGGTGGCATGATTCTTGATACTAGAAAAGTTCAGGATTACTAATTCTTTGACCTGTTCTATAGCTGAAACCCATATGGCTACAATATCTCATCTGCAGTAATCTTCGAGTCGATCCCACGTAAGTTGCAGGGCATCCTGCGCATTTGAATTTGTATACAACGTTGGATCTCATGAAGTCCTGCAGACGATCTTTGAAATTAAAAAAGCGAGCCAATTTGCAAGGATTGTTTGAGATGAGTTTAATTTTGAGATAAGGAATTTCTTGTTCTATTATTTGTGAGAGTCTAAGAGAAAACTTCGAGTCTGTTATATATGGAATCGATGCATACATCAGTTTCTTTGGGACATCCATTAGCGGAGGAGGCGGTTGGATATAGTTACCTACTAATTTGTTAATTATGTTATATACAATGTCTTTGGGATAGGAGTTTTTTTGAAAAAAGGTATTAAAAATTCCATTTCGTTATGAAAAATTTGCCAGTTGGATGAATATTTCAAAGCTCTATAGACCAGTGTGTATATGGTATTAGTTTTAAAGGTTTTCTGACAAGAACTATAGAAGTTATTGGCTAATCCCGTGAACGCCTTTTTTCGATATACTGCAGTCGTGAATTCTGAATTGACTCTAGTGACAAGAATGTCCAGAAATGGTAATTTGTTTTCATTTTCTATCTCCATTGTGAATTTAATGTTGGGATGTTGTACGTTAATGTGGTCCAAAAATTTTGCTATTTGCCACTGGTATCTGAAAAGTGCAAATGTGTCGTCAACATATCTTCTGTAATACATTGGTTTACAAGAAATAGGACAATTGTCCTAAAAATTCTGTTTCCAAATATGACATAAAAAAGTTCGCAAATATTGGCCCAAGTGGCGACCCCATAGCAACTCCATCGACCTGCGAATAGAGTCGTTGATTAAAAATAAACATGGAATCTTGCACAGCAAGTTCAAGAAATTGTTTAAAAGGGGTTTGCTAAACCATGAAATACATGTCATCGCTAATAAAAATCTTATTTAAAATAATATCTATGGTTTCGTTCAATGGTACTTCGTAAACAACGATTCCACGTCAAAACTGGCCATTTGGTAGTCTCCGTCCTGATGGATGATTTGTTCCTGAAATTGATATCCATTTTTCAAAGTGTTTTCATTAATGGAATATTCAGCTAATAGTGATACTAAAAATTTGGAGATAGAAAAAGAAGGACTATTGTATGCAGCCATAATGGGTCTAACAGGTGTGCCTGGTTTATGAATTTTCGGTAGGCCATATAATATACTAAACGAAGAACCTGTGACATGTAATTGCTGGTATGTAGTTTCATTTATACCCCTTCATTTTTTCAGTTTCCTTAAGAATCTATTGACTTATCTTCTCTTTTGTAAATATCGAGAAAGTTGGGGTCACCATGTAGTTGAAACTTAGTGGTATCAGATAGAATGGTTTCAATTTTTTCTATGTACTCATTTTTGTTAAGAATCACCACACCTTTGCCTTTATCAGGTTTGCAAATAATTATATCTTCCCGTTTTTTTCAATTCAAGTAATAATTTAAGATCATCCTTTCTAAAAAATGGTGTCCAGGAGGTTTTAAGGTTAGCATATGTTTGATGAATAATAGAGGAGTTTTCATTTTTTGTTGCAAATTACCTGAGTCTTTTATCATATCTAGTTTCAAAAGTCTCTGAAACAACACTTCAAATGGCAAATAGAATTCTGCATAGTCAGGTCTGTCAGACGGTAAGCAAAAATCCCAAACCGAAAGATAGTAAAAATTCTTCTCTCTTTGAAAGTACATAATTGGACAGGTTAAAAATACAGTCGTTTCTCTGATTGAAATCAGGAATAAAAACACCCAGGCTCTGAAGCTTCTTTTGGTGGCGACAAAATACAGAAGAAATAAATTCATTAATTACATTATAAAACAGTTTCTGATACAATAAATGGTCCAATAATGACAGATCAGAGAATAATTGGTTCTTGAGTTGTGTAACGGTTGATCTGTCATTATTGGACCGTTTATTGTATCAGAAACTGTTTTATAATGTAATTAATGAATTTATTTCTTCTGTATTTTGTCGCCACCAAAAGAAGCTTCAGAGCCTGGGTGGGGGGGGGGTTTTATTCCTGATTTCAATCAGAGAAACGACTGTATTTTTAACCTGTCCAATTATGTACTTTCAAAGAGAGAAGAATTTTTGTTTACTATCCTTTCGGTTTGGATTTTTTGTTGCTTACCAGTCTGACAGACCTGACTATTGCAGAATCTATTTGCCATTTGAAAGTGTTGTTTCAGAGACTTTTGAAACTAGAAATGATAAAGACATCAGTAATTTGCAACAAAAAATGTCCTCTATTATTCATCAACATATGCTAACCTTAAAACCTCCTGGACACATTTTTAGAAAGGATGATCTTAAATTATTACTTTGAATTGAAAAAACGGGAAGATATAATTATTTGCAAACCTGATAAAGGCAAAGGTGTGGTGATTCTTAACAAAAATGAGTACATAGAAAAAATTGAAACCATTCTATCTGATACCACTAAGTTTCAACTACATGGTGACCCCAACTTTCTCGATATTTACAAAAGAGAAGATAAAGTCAATAGATTCTTAAGGAAACTGAAAAATGAAGGGGTAATAAATGAAACTACCTACCAGCAATTACATGTCACAGGTTCTTCGTTAGTATATTATATGGCCTACCGAAAATTCATAAACCAGGCACACCTGTTAGCCCATTATGGCTGCATACAATAGTCCTTCTTTTTCTATCTCCACATTTTTTTAGTATCACTATTAGCTGACTATTCCATTAATGGCAAAACCCTTTGAAAAAAAATGGATATCAATTTCAGGAACAAATCATCATCAGGACGGAGACTACCAAATGGCCAGTTTTTGACGTGAATCGTGTTACGAATGTACATTGAACGAAACCATAGATATTATTTTAAAATAAAGATTTTTATTAGCGATGACATGTATTTCATGGTTTTAGCAAACCCCTTTTTAAACAATTTCTTGAACTTGCTGTGCAAGATTCCATGTTTATTTTTAATCAACGACTCTATTCGCAGGTCGATGGAGTTGCTATGGGGTCGCCACTTGGGCCAATATTTGCGAACTTTTTTATGTCATATTTGGAAACAGAATTTTTAGACAATTGTCCTATTTCTTGTAAACCAATGTATTACAGAAGATATGTTGACGACACATTTGCACTTTTCAGATACCAGCGGCAAATAGCAAATTTTTTGTTTACCACATTAACGTACAACATCCCAACATTAAATTCACAATGGAGATAGAAAATGAAAACAAATTACCATTTCTGGACATTCTTGTCACTAGAGTCAATTCAGAATTCACGACTGCAGTATATCGAAAAAAAGGCAAAAGGCGTTCACGGGATTAGCCAATAACTTCTATAGTTCTTGTCAGAAAACCTTTAAAACTAATACCATATACACACTGGTCTATAGAGCTTTGAAATATTCATCAACTGGCAAATTTTTCATAACGAAATGGAATTTTTAATAACCTTTTTTCAAAAAAACTCCTATCCCAAGACATTGTATATAACATAATTAACAAATTAGTAGGTAACTATATCCAACCGCCTCCTCCGCTAATGGATGTCCCAAAGAAACTGATATATGCATCGATTCCATATATAACAGACTCGAAGTTTTCTCTTAGACTCTCACAAAATTAAACTCATCTCAAACAATCCTTGCAAAATTGGCTCGCTTTTTAATTTCAAAGATCGTCTGCAGGACTTCATGAGATCCAACGTTGTATACAAATTCAAATGCGCAGGATGCCCTGCAACTTACGTGGGATCGACTCGAAGATTACTGCAGATGAGATATTGTAGCCATATGGGTTTCAGCTATAGAACAGGTCAAAGAATTAGTAATCCTGAATTTTCTAGTATCAAGAATCATGCCACCAAATGCAAAATAAATGTATCAAAACAGCACTTCTCGATAATAGGTTATACTAAAGACCCGGACCACCTAACTACCTTGGAATCTTTAATTATTAAAAGGCTGGTTCCCCCATTGAATAACAACACCTCGGCTTCACCTCTACATTTGGCATAGTCAACGTCTTGGACCTGGCTCTCTCAAAAATCATTCCTTGCTTTCCTTCCATTCTAGTCGGTTGGTACCTCAGTGGTTCTTCTTCTCTTTTTAACTATTTATATTTTATTGCATTTTAATGAATACTATTGTGAATCCTGTTTTTTAGTTTTTAATATATGCATTTCTCTTTTTACAGACTGAAGATGCACAAAGTTGATGTGCGAAACGTTTTTATAATAAATCTTGGCCTTCATCTTTAGTATCAATGGACCTCCTGAACCTCTTATGTCTGCGCTCCTGTATACCTCCTATATATATATATATATATATATATATATATATATATATATATATATATTATATATAGATATAAGTATATGTAAGCCAAAAATCCAAGCGCTTTCGTCTTTACTAAGACATTGTCAAGGAGCTAATGAAATACAATTGGAGAGAAAGGTCTCAGGTACACAACAAGATCAAGAATACCAGATGGTTAATTGTCAAAAGGGTAAAAATTAAAAGAGATAATCCAGGATTATCGGATATCACACGGTCACAAACCTAAACAGATTTGACCCTAACCGGAATTACAAAGTATCTTTACAGTCCTAAAAATGTTAAAACTGAATATATTAATTTTGTTGCTTACATTTATCTACAACTTTTTTCATTATGAAAGCATCAAGTTTAAATAAACCAAGACTTAAATTTAGAACATTTCTATTATTTGACTTGAAACAAGATTTAATGATATTCCTTTTAACTGTGTCATTACATGGGATTAAGGCTCTTGCTTGACTCCAGTTAATAGGATGGTCTAAATCTCTCATATGTACGAATAATGCATTCGATATTTGCCCAGTTCTCACAGAATATTGATGTTGTTTGAGACGTTGTGAAAGAGATTTACCGGTCTGTCCGTAATAGACTTTATCACACTTTTTGCAAGGAATTTATGTTAAAAAGCTTTAAAATTCTAGGAATATCTAAAAACCTTTCATCATAGGGTAAATTTAGAATGTTATGCTTACTAAATTCAAGTTTGTCATTAGTTGAATAAAATGTTTTTCTAGCTCTTTTCCGTGCCACCTCTACAAAAGTCCTTGGGTATTTAAGTTTCAATGCAATATCATAAAAAATTTTAATTTCTGCGTCAATAAACTGCGGGCTACAGACACGTAAAGCCCTTAGGAACATCCCAGAAAAAACAGAGAATTTAACATTTTGATGGTGATTGGAGTAGTAATGAACAAAAGAGGCAATGTTAGTTGATTTTCGAAAGACTGAAAAGGTGAAATTTCTATCCTTTCTATGGACAGTTACATCAAGAAAATTCAAATTACAATTTCTTTCTTCCTCTACAGTAAATTTTATAGAAGGGACAAATTATATATATATATATATATATATATATATATATATATATATATATATATATATATATATATATATATATATATATATATATATATCGAGGAACTTTGGTATGGTAACGAGAAAGGTGATTTTAGGAGGTTTTTTGTGTTTTTGTGTTTCTTTCTAGTCTTTCTGCTCACTTCACTTTCAATGTTATATTAAATAACATTCACCATGAAAAAAACAAATTTAAAAAACTATTTTCATTGCGTATGACCGTTTCTAAGGTGGCTTAGACCGTGCGCGCTCTGCTTTTGTTATTTGAGGGACTGACATTTCATTGAAATGCCAGTTAAGTCTTCAGGGCGGCTGACTGGCATACATAATTGTGGCTTTTCTTCATCGTCCCTTTTGGAGTATAATGGTTCAGCCAACACGATTTTCCTGCCTCTTGTGGGAGTCTTAGCTGGATTAGTGACTGAATACGCTAAGGCCAAAATTGGACTTGTAAAAAAAAACTAAGTGAGATTTGGTCTCCACTTTCTTATTTTGTCTGCCTCTTTAGTCTTTCTCCCTTATATAGTGTTTAGGACGTTTGATATGTCATAGTTTATGAATCGTGTCAATTACGTATCCAATATGCTTCGCTATTCAGTATTCGGATCATGTCAAGATTCACGAACCTACTGTTTTTAAAGAGATTGCTATACCACTTTGATTTCTATATATATATATATATATATATATATATATATATATATATATATATATATATATATATATATATATATATATATATATATATATATAAATGTAATAAAGGACATAAATAAAAATAATGTCGTATTCTCGTCGACTAAAATAGAAATAGATAGCAGAAAAAGTTTCTGGGGAAAAACTCCAAAACTGTCCCCTAGCAATCAGCTAAAAAAGAAAAAAAAACTTAATTACCTGTGCAAACTCCCAGCTTGGAAATGATGCCCGCGAACTATACAGAATAGGCTAGCTGATGATGCAATAATGGGGTCGTTCCCTCGTGAATTAGCCGAATATAAGAGCATAATATCAATTTCATCAATGGTTTTCATTAAAGATCATGGTTCCTAACATGAGGTTTCGCTCCTCTGGGCATCGTTTTTTCCTTAAAAGTAATGATACTAAATTGATCCATATATAGTGATCTAGTTAAGCTTAACTGTGACCAGAAAAAAAGAGCACACACACACACACGCACACACACTTTCACAAACAGAAACTACCCTTCCAACTAAGTGTCTTTAACTTGGCGACCACCACCATCATAACGGAAATTGCACTGCCATCCAGAGGCAGTTTTGACTTCTAAAGAATTTTAAGATTGGAGAACGGGAGAGAAAATACGAACTGAAGGAAGTTAAGAAGGTCATACGAGTTTAATCTAACAGAAGACGGATGAATATATATATATATATATATATATATATATATATATATATATATATATATATATATGTATATATATATATATATATATATATATATATATATATATATATATATATATATATATATATATGCATATATTTATACACACACACACACACTCACACACACACACACACACACACACACACACACACATATATATATATATATATATATATATATATATATATATATATATATATATGTGTGTGTGTGTGTGTGTGTGTGTGTGTGTGTGTGTAACTCGAGCGTCAAGGCAAACTAATACACACAGCCCTCTCTTCTCTCTCTCTCTCTCTCTCTCTCTCTCTCTCTCTCTCTCCAAGCAATCTCTCTCTCTCTCTCTCTCTCCACCTCTTTCCACAATCCCACAAAGGCTTTGTCGTTCGAAAACTATCGCTAAGCCATAACCCCTTTATTTTCTAACTGGTCACCTATCTCTTCATTGGCGTTCCCAGGCATAAAAAAAAACTTTTATACAGCTTTTTCACCGCTTGCCACCAAAACCTGTAATGAGGATATTTCCTCATTATTCATTTGGTAAACGTGTAACTCGAGCGTCAAGGCAAACTAATACACACAGCCCCCTCTCTCTCTCTCGCTCTCTCTCTCTCCAAGCGATCAACGGATCGCGACCTCTCTCTCTCTCCCCAAGCAATCTCTCTCTCTCTCTCTCCACCTCTTTCTCCACTCTAACAGGTAATGAAAATGAGAGAGTTGCATCATAAGAAAATACATTTATTAACAATGAATAAACAATGAATTAATCAAGTCTTACAGACTAACTCAATTCAATTAAAACCCCAACAAAAATGTCTGAACAGTTATAGTCACCAAAGTCTATTTCCCTCGGGACTCCCTCTCGGTCCCCCCATTGCCAGAACCGTTTGTTTCAAAGACAAAGAACACATCCCATAAGTACACACACTAGTTTAGCAATCAGAGATTAAAGATTGAATATTACCACAAAAATGTCAAATAGGTAACAAGCCACTCTTTGGCTAAACAGTTCAAACTCACCCAAGCAGCCGGACTATCTCGCACACTTAATAAAAAACCACTTCGGAGAGCACCACGGCATCCTGCCTTTCTTCCAAAGACGCCTCTATCAAAATCCCCCATAGACTTGGGTATCCAACATTTTTAATAGAAGAGGCGCACATGCACATACGAACGCACACTTTGTTAGCGCCTCACAATACTAGCTGCATCCAGTTTCACAAAGGCACTTTGAGAAGAGTATTTCTGACTTTTTTTTTTGACTATCGTACATTGACTTGTCTTACTATGCAGTTTTATCTCACGCCACCGACAGAAACTATTCGTCAGATTTCTCGGGTCGTTGCTTCTCCACATTCCATAGGTCACAGCGAACATATTGGCAATATATTATTAATCAAAAACCCTAGGCCTTTCATGGCTCGGCCACTAACAACGCTAGCACCCGCCTAGCAAAATGGTCAACAAAGTAGCTTATGTAATATAAAACACATTGGCTGGCTTAAAATAAAATATAAGTAATAACTGCACGTCTCTGGCATTATAAAATAAAGTCTGTTACGCTTTTATCTCCAAATAACACTAGAATTTTCTCTCTTCGGGTTCTTGAATATCCCTCTTTGTCAGCAACTTGCTGAACAGACTGTAGGAAGCTGTAGGAAGACGGAATGCCTCCCTCATCATAGAAGACTTCTCACGGCTTCTGCAGATCCCCAAAAGACACGCTATAGAATTGTCGTGATCACCATCGTGGAAACTCTTGTAATCACCCTTGACAAAACGACAGCAACCTCTCTGCACGGCTGGTGGACGTCTTGCTAGCGTTGGGAAACGACTTTTTGGTGTGTTAGTCTGTCAGTCAAGTCGTTGGTCAATCTAAAAAAAATTAACCCAGACATACTACTTCTATCAAACAATGATCTCAAAAAGTCAGAAATACTAACTGAACGTCTCCCAATTAACTCCCTTTCATATGACTACCAAACCATAAGTCATTATCACAACTCTCAAAGAAAAAAAAACATCAAGTTCTCCAACTCAATTCTCCAAACTCACACATCAGCACACACACAACTCAGAAATCACAGCAACTCCATGGACTTCTGCACTCACATTTCAAACTCGAATGTTCTCATAAGAAAAAAAGAAAAAATTGTAATGAGCCCAAGGAAAAAAAAAAGAATCACGTGACACACCCAGACCCAAAAATGTTCTCACAAGCTCTGATATCTAAACAACCCACAAAATTAGTAAAAATCTCCAATGTTTAACAGCAAAAACCCCTTTACTGCTCATACAATTAATTACAATGAGACTTAATGTCAAACTCCCATTTACGTAAACAACAATCCCGAAAAATCACATCTCCCGGTAAATTACATCTCCCGTCCAAAAAGAAATGCTATTTAAAACTCAATCCCCTAATTACATCTCTCATAGGAAAAGGAAGAAAAAAAAATAAAGATAACCACAAGTAGATTTCCCCAATCACAAAATACATAATACATATATAATATGCATGACTCCCCGCATTTTTTCCCAAGAAAGGCTCCATATAAAGTTACGGAATTTCTCGACATCGCAACTTTATCGACTGGCATGTCCAGAAAGCTAACTCTTACCCATGCGCTTTCGTGAAATGCTATTGTCAACATTTCCAGATATTGCTAAAATTCTGATCAATCGTCATCAGAGGAAAAGAGTCAGCACACGGCTCATCACATCGCTTGTCAGCAGAAAATCCGCCTGTGGACGTGAGCTCAAACAGCAGCATAAAAAATGTCCAGTCAGACACACAAGTTTGGACACTCATGATTCTCAAACAATGTCTAACTGACACATTTCACAGAATTGACTCCAGGATATGACTAATGTGTTCAAAAATTTGTCTAGAAGACGTATTCTCTCAACATGACTTTGCCCAATTATATGCCTCCAAAATAACACTTGTGAACATAAAATATACACACATCTCCATAGGACTCGTAATGCAGTAATGCCACTCGCCTCTAAATAGTCACAAAATCAAAAAGAAGGAACCCCAGAAATCTTCCCTTGGCTCGAAAAAACTCCATAACCACAAAAAAGGGGTCACCCGCCAAAGATTAATTCCATCTCCATATATAATTATGTGACACCACATTAATAAGAAGAGCACTCTGGTGAAAAAAATATTTCCACCATTTGGTTAATAACCAAAACCCCATAATATTCTAGTCTTATTTTCTCCAATAGCCACATGTTAATAAAAAAGACCACCACTCCAGGAATAGAGAATAATCACCTCTATTTCGGCAAATACAAAATATTTACCTCTATTTCCCCAATACTCCATGTGGAACAAAACAAGGCTCCAAAAAATATATCTCCAAAAAGGAATATCAAAAAAATGAAATCCTATCTCCAAAAAAAATGTGCACTCAAGGCAACTAACTCACCCACTCACAAATATTGCCCCATAATCTCCAAATATGTGTCTCCATTTGCAGCAAAGATGTCTGCAAAATAATTGAACTAAACATAGCTCTCATCACCATTGGCAAATATCAAAAATGGCCAAAAATATATCCCCAATATATTATATCTCAAATTATAACTCCAAAATAGTATACCTCCAATTATAACTTCAAATAATATATCTCAATTATAACTCCAATTCTCCAGAGAATAACTCAATGTTATAGTCAAACACTATAAAACTCTCTCCGTTTAGCATAAGTGCTAATAAAGGGCAAAAACTCGGCAAATAAAAGCCTCTAAAAATCTTCTAGAAATAATCACCAATGTGCCACAACTCCTTATAACAGAACTCCAAATTCAAAGTGTCTTACCCAAGACTTCTCCATATGCACTATAACATAGGCCACTAGAAAACTTAACCAAGTTTCCTATCTCTCACAAAGTTGTCACAAAAACAACAAATGTATTGTGCAAGAAAACTCACAATTCCTGGAACACAAATATCCAGAGAAAAAAAAATGTAGTGCCATTACGTATGCATTCAAAACATGCAAGAATTCTCCTGTAAATCTCACTGCAGCATCAAATAGCTGAAACACAAACACATTCCCGAACAATGACTCTAAGTCACGAACTGAGACATTGAAAAATATATTCACACCAACTGGAGAGAAAAAATAAATTCAAATTCACCCATGATAAAAAAAACTTGTGCCAGCGATGGCTAACTTCCAAAAAAGGAGAAAAGAAAAATCAACGGTATTATCAACTATCTCCCATAACTCACTAGATGTCAAGCAATTATCTGCTGAACTCATAAAAAAAGGAAAAAAAAACTAAAGTAATGTGTTGTTAGTTCCTCCCAAATTCAAAAAAGATTTCATCACCCTTTATAGCATTACAACACCCAAGTATTAGTATAAAAAAAAATCAGTATCAGAAATATCATTATCGCAAAATCACCAAAAAATTGCTATCATCAAAATCATTAATATTAGTATATAAAAAAAAATATCACCAATGTTAATGCTTGTCCATTCTCCAAGGAATTCAGCACAAAATTCAGCAAAAGTTCAGCATGATTCAACACAATTCACCAAGATTCAGTCAGATTCATCAAGATTCAGCAAAACTCAACCTTAGTGAATCACTGAAATATTCTCCAAAGTTACAAAAATTCAACAAATGATTAAGACAAGACTTCTCCCATTAATTCATCGTAATAATTCTCCATGAATAATTATATGTAATAATTATAAAATAATCTCCCATGAAATATCTCAAATCTCTCGTAAAGTATGTCTCCCGTAATGATAATTATACTTAAGCAACCCTCCCGTGACACATCTCAAGTATAATAATTATTAATAATAATAATAACTCTCCATAGTAACAATTCTCTTGCAAAGACCTCAAGTAAGGGTGAAATTCAAATAGCATACACAGTAATGCTGAACCTTATGACACACAACACAGACACGACACCATTCACGGCACCGGGTGTCACCATTCGGCACCATCTTCAAAGTAATTCCTCCAACACAATTAAAAAAAAAAAAATAATAATAATAATCTGTGTCTCCCCTTTGTGTCTTCCAAGGCATAAGGAAAACATACACCCATACAATGCATTTCAATTCTCTTTTCTCTTCATCCAAGAGAGAAGAAAAAAAAAAATAAATCTCTTTTCTATAAAAAAGACTCTACGGGCGTTTCACTTCATCAACTAATCAATCAGCTGATGTCTTTGTATTCATTGTCAAGGCCAGACTTGTCTTCAACAGCCCGACAAAGAAAAAAAAAGAAAGGAGGAGTTCACCCACCTGAGAAAAAAAAGTTTCTCCCCCCCTGAGCATTGACACTCCCCTCAGTCAAGTGATATCCCCGAGGCATACACCAGTAGTCCCCATCTCCCTTGAACAGTGTCTGAGGACCCCCTCCCAAGGTATACACTAGTACCCTCCCCTGCACTATCTCTCGAGGCATGCCAGTAGTCCCCTCGCAATGCGCCTCTCTGCGCGGTTAGCAGAAATGTGCTGAGCCCGTGAAATTCAGTGGCCGCTCTGTCTCCAAGCTAAATATGCTAGCTAAGCACAGTTCACATGCATAAAAAAAACTTCTTTATACATCCTCATACTAAACAAAGACGAATACGTCTATTATAAACACGCGCCAATAAAGAAAACACGTCACTTCGCTACCATGGGGAAAGAAAATTTTTTTTTTGACCTTTCGAACCAATCTCATAACCCTGAAATATTTAAAAAAAAACATACACAACACTCCTTAACACTCACCACTCCATAATGGGAACAAAAAGAACTTGGAATTCACGTAATGCACTAATAACAACACCCGCACGGGTATCTCGGGATGCACTCAACATTACACACAGAAGTCATACTGAGTGCTGCTGCAACTAGTAGGCAGACTGGCTGGGCCAAATGCTGAGTCCAACAAAATCCTTCCCCCTCCCTTTAGCACAGCTAACATATAGATATTTCTCCTTTTTTCTCACTAAGTAACTGAAAACTAACAATTTAACAATTTTCCACAATCCCACAAAGGCTTTGTCGTTCGAAAACTATCGCTAAGCCATAAACCCTTTATTTTCTAACTGGTCACCTATCTCTTCATTGGCGTTCCCAGGTATAGAAAAAAACTTTTATACAGCTTTTTCACCGCTTCGCCACCTAAACCTGTAATGAGGATATTTCCTCATTATTCATTTGGTAAACGTGTAACTCGAGCGTCAAGGCAAACTAATACACACAGCCCCCCCTCTCTCTCTCTCTCTCTCTCTCTCTCTCTCTCTCTCTCTCTCTCTCTCTCTCTCTCTCCAACCTAAGCGGATCAACGGCTCGCGACCTCTCTCTCTCTCGCCAAAGCAATCTCTCTCTCTCTCCACCTCTTTCTCCACTCTAATAGGTAATGAAAATGAGAGAGTTGCATCATAAGAAAATACATTTATTAACAATGAATAAATAATGAATTAATCAAGTCTTACAGACTAACTCAGTTCAATTAAAACCCCAACAAAAATGTCTGAACAGTTATAGTCACCAAAGTCCCTATTTTCCCTCGGACTCCCTCTGCGGATCCCCCCATTGCCAGAACCGTCTGTTTCAAAGACACAGAACACATCCCATAAGTACACACACAAGTTTAACAATCAGAGATTAAAGATTGAATATTACCACAAAAATGTCAAATAGGTAACAAGCCACCCTTTGGCTAAACAGTTCAAACTCACCCAAGCAGCCAGACTATCTCGCACACTTAATAAAAAACCACTTCGGAGAGCACCACGGCATCCTGCCTTTCTTCCAAAGACGCCTCTATCAAAATCCCCCATAGACTTGGGTATCCAACATTTTTAATAGAAGAGGCGCACACGCACATACGAATGCACACTTCGTTAGCGCCTCACAATACTAGCTGCATCCAGTTTCACAAAGGCACTTTGAGAAGAGTTAATAAACTATCGTACATTGACTTGTCTTACTATGCAGTTTTATCTCACGCCACTGACAGAAACTATTCGTCAGCTTTCTCGGGTCGTTGCTTCTCCACATTCCATAGGTCACAGCGAACGTATTTGGCAATATATTATTAATCAAAAACCCTAGGCCTTTCATATATATATGTATATATATATATATATATATATATTTATATATATATATCTATATATATATATATATATATATATATATATATATATATATATATATATATATTATATGAAGGTATAAGCCCACAGAGGAAAAATGAAAGAACGGAGTTTCTACAGGATCTTTCGACTCAACGTCCTTTACTCAGCAGGCAAACTGAGTAAAGGACGTAGAGTCGAAAGATCTTGCAAAAACTCCGTTGTTTATTTTTCCTTCGTGGCTTATACCTTTATTTTATGGATTTATCACGTTCCAAACTTTCGTGATTCAGTTTATATACACACACTCACACACACACACACACACACACACACAACACACATATATATATATATATATATATATATATATATATATATATATATATATAATGCTCACCCAGCTTTGGGAGAAAATTATGAATGTGTTTATGTGACTGTGACGCAGGAGGGCCTCCGCCCATCTATCCTTCCTTACCTGTATATCTCTCGCAAATCTTCCTTTCTCTCTAGTCTTCTTTCTCACAGTTCTCCTTCGAGTAAGTCTTGGTCTTCCATCTATCCGAATGCCCACAGGGCAACTGGGTAATGGAAGTACGTGTCTGCCAATCGAGAATTGCGTCCTTGATCCTTAGGTTCACTTTCACAGTTTATTTCCACCAAATTGCCTCCTAGATTTTTAGAAATCCACACGTTCTTTTTTTTCATTCTTTCACAGTTTATTTCCACCAACCTGGAAATTATTTAAATTTTCGATATCAAGTTCTCACTAATTTGACTAAACCTATCATTACAGACGCAAGGTTGTCATAATCAACATTATTAATGCTAACATTATGGTTTTGATACTCTACTTATTATCAGTAACTGAATTTTCAAAAGGAGAGATTATCTTAACTGGAAAAAAAAAAAGATTCAGGCACCATATTCGACGAAGCAAGTTTAATGAAGTTATCCTTCCCAGGTATATATAGCTACTATGAGTTCCTTTGGTTTTTGTTTAACACATTTAGTAGAATTTTACTGATAATTTTCAGGTGGGGAAAAAATAATTGAAATGTTTTTTTCTGTACAAATATGACATACAATAAATGTAGACTCTGTGGAAAATATTTCTCGGCAACAAAATGCGGGTCTCGATGAAATGGTGGTAACAATTATAGCAGCAATATTTCCCTTTCACTTTTCACTCTCTGTATTTCGACGTATATTTTTCATCTCTGGCCCGAAACGAATTCTTTACAGTTCCACTTTTGCAGTTTTATATATATATATATATATATATATATATATATATATATATATATATATATATATATATAAATATATATATATATATATACTATATATATATATATATATATATATATATATATATATATATATATATATATATATATATATATATATATATATATGTGTGTGTGTGTGTGTGTGTGTGTGTGTGTGTGTGTGTGTGTAACTAATTCACAAAGATAGGGAACATGATAAATATCAAAGATAAAGGCAAATGCTACGAAGGAAATTGAAACAACGGAGTGGTTGCTAGGCCTTTCGACCGATGTACTGTATATATATATATATATATATCTATATATATATATATATATATATATATATATATATATATATATATATATATATATATATATATATATTATATATATATATATATATATATATATGTATATATATATATATATATATATATATATATATATATATATATATATATATATATATATATATATATATATATATATATATATATAGTATATATATATATATATATATATATATATATATATATATATATATATATATATATATATATAAATATATATATATATATATATATATATATATATATATATATATATATATATATATATATATATATATATATATATATATATATATATATATATATATATATATATATATATATATATATATATATATATATATATACGTATATATCGACCGTAAATTATATTTACTGTCGGTATGAAGGCTATAGTGATGGATTTATGATATTCATAAAACGAAGAGAAATACGCCGGTTCAAAAATTCACAGCAGATATTCCAGTTTTTCCCCATCATAGTTTTATCTTGGTATCAATGCAATTTATAACGAAATGAGCGGTAATCGTTTTAGATGGCCAATAGCATCGTTCATTTCGCCGATTACTGCCTGGAATTATCATTACTACTATCGATTATGTTGATTTATCAGCTAGCGTTATCCAACTGAGCTGGAAGAGACTATAATATTGCTTTTTGAAAAGGGATCAGTCATTCAACTATCTATGGTTGGATTAACAAAATATATATCTCACTAACATTAAACTATAAAATAGAAGTATCCCTTTTAACACCACTAGAAAGACAATGTATGCAAACAATGTAAAGTATTGGAGATAAAATAAGATAGGAATGGCATTACAATAAGAAGAACAACAATTCATTGATTGTCAATGAACTCGATGATAATAGAGAGAGAGAGAGAGAGAGAGAGAGAGAGAGAGAGAGAGAGAACAAGTTACTTATATTTGCAAAAAAACAGACCACATTCTTTGTGCCACAGAAAAGAAACCCTAAAGATAGGGCGAGAAAAAAAAGAAAGTTCTCTTTTACTTTGTTTACGAGATGGGAGAAGTTTACTCTACAAGTTCACCCAATCAGTGGTCAACGAACCATATTGACTGCTGCGACTGAGGGCGTCTCAATGAGGTCTTTTGGCTGCTTGAAAGTTCCCGACCATATTTTTTTCTCTATCGAGGCAGACGAAATCGGTTTTCGAAAACGAACTCTAAAAAACGATAATCGTTCGGTTCGTC
>NC_087206.1:18622252-18634752 GCF_015104395.2 Macrobrachium nipponense
TTCTTCTTATTCTTCTGCCATTTTTCCTTTAATGATTCCACGTGATGTTTTTCCTTTTCTGGGGTTTTTCTCTTGAATAATTACAGGAAGCAATTCACGGAGTTCTCTGGCACTTTTTAAGTATATATATATATATATATATATATAGTATATATATATATATATATATATATATATATCTATAGAATGAAAGAGAGAGAGAGAGAGAGAGAGAGAGAGAGAGAGAGAAGGAATTTACAAAGGTAAAAGTCCTTAGTTTTGCAATTTTATAATTTACTCTATATCTAATAACTTATCAATAATTGATTCATATCAGTATGGCCCATACTAATTGTCTAATTTAGGAAGATTCACCTCATTAGAGCTAAATTCTAGAAATTATCCTGACACGCAAAATTTCTAAAGGAACATACGAAAATAATCATACGTTCACAATTCCCAGATCGTTCAAGGTCATTCCTGCTTTCGCCGCTTCTGCTCTCTTCGTCTCTTATTACTGTGATTCCGAAAACATCCTTTGGCAAAAAAAAAAAGAAAAAAGAAAAAAGGGAGCTCATCACTCTTGATGGTACCATTCATCGATCTGATAACTGGCCATCAGCGGAATGGGCTGCTGAAGTGGTATATTTCTTTCTATTTCTCGAATAGTGAAATACTCCGTCGTTCCATTTTTCCTTTGAGAGAATTGGCATATATTATTTTACTTTCTCTTTACAGGGTTTTCTGAAATAAGTATTACTTTCTCAGTCTACTTAATCAGCCAGCTTTGGTTCTCACGTTAGATTGGAGCTACGTATGACAAAATGCTCGGTTAGCTTAGTTCATTTAAATTCAAATAGTCTGGAGTCATTAGACATAATGTCTCATGATAAACTCGTTATAATAGTTCTGACATTTATCTATATTTTCTCTGTATCCAGTAAATTATTATTATTATTATCATTATTTTTTTTTTCGACTGGGTGGCATTTATAGTGTGGGGTTCCGGGTTGCATCCTGCCTCCTTAGGAGTCCATCACTCTTCTTACTATGTGCGCCGTTTCTAGGATCTCACACTCCTGCATGAGTCCTGGAGCTACTTTCAGCCTCTAGTTTTTCCAGATTCTTTTTCAGGGATCTTGGGATCGTGCCTAGTGTTCCTATGATTATGGGTACAATTTCCACTGGCATATCCCATATCCTTCTTATTTCTATTTTCAGGTCGTGATACTTATCCAATTTTTCCTTTTCTTTCTCTTCAACTCTGGTGTCCCATGGTATTGCGACATCAATGAGTGATACTTTCTTCTTGATTTTGTCAATCAACGTCACGTCTGGTCTGTTTGCACGTATCACCCTATCCTGTTTTCTGATACCATAATCCCAGAGGTTCTTTGTCTGATCGTTTTCTATCACTCCTTCCACGGTTGGTGCTCGTACCACTTATTACTGCAAGGTAGCTGATTTTCCGTTTCTTGCACAGGCTCTTGTGGAGGGAGGGCTTTTGCCACTGAATCATGCCTCTTTTTGTACTGGTTCTGTGCAAGTGCCGGACATTCGCTTGCTATGTGGTTATGGTTTCATTTTTAGTATTGCACTTCCTACATATGGGAGAGATGTTATTTCCATCTATCGTTCTTTGGATATATCTGGTTCTTAGGGCCTGATCTTGTGCCGCTGTTAGCATTCCTTCAGTTTCCTTCTTGAGCGCTCCCCTCTGTAACCATTGCCATGTGTCATCGCTGGCTAGTTCTTTAGTCTGTCTCATGTATTGTACGTGCATTGGTTTGTTGTGCCATTCCTCTGTTGTGTTTGTCATTCTCCTGTCACTGTATATTTCTGGGTCTTTGTCTACTTTTATCAGTCCTTCTTCTCATGCACTCTTGAGCCACTCGTCTTCACTGGTTTTCAGATATTGCCCCAGTGCTCTGTTTTCGATGTTGACGCAGTCCTCTATGCTTAGTAGTCCTCTCCCTCCTTCCTTTCGTGTTATGTATAATCTGTCTGTATTTGCTCTTGGGTGTAGTGCTTTGTGTATTGTCATATGCTTCCTAGTTTTTTGGTCTATGTTGCGGAGTTCTCTCTTCGTCCATTCCACTATTCCTGTACTGTATCTGTTTATGGCTTTTATCATATTTCTGGCGTTGAGTTTTGACTTGAGTATTGCTTTGAGTCTCTGCATAAATTCTTTCATGATCGTGTCCATCATCTCTTGGTGTTTTATATCCCCTCCTTCCATTATTCCCAGGTATTTGTATCCCGTCTGTGTGTTTGATGTTGCTCCCATCTGGTAGCTTTATCCCTTCAGTCCTTGTTACTTTGCCCTTTTGTATGCTGACTAAGGCGCATTTTTCTATTCCAAACCCCATTCTGATGTCCCCAGATACAATCCTTACAGTCTGGATTTGGGTATTGCTACGTCTATAGAAACGCCTCGCCTTCCCAGCAGAGTTTTAGTTATATTTAATTATAAAAGGTCGCAGCCATGCCTTCTGAAGCGACTGTTGTTGGGAGAGTGGGTATGCCGTAGGACTGATATTTCCGGTCTGACGGAAGCTTAGGGTAAGAGAGGCAGGTCACAAGAGTAGCTAGGCTTCGAGATGGATTTTAGGGACTTCTACAATAAGACCTATTTTCCTTCCCAATTTGCTGGCGTTGTGTTTAACCACCTTTCAGGCAATCCCTCGCGAGGCGGTTTTTGGAAGCCCCCGTGATTCGAAAACCAAGCAGTATCGCCCTCAGTCGGCCCGCGAGACGTGATCTCGGACAGAGGTCAAATTGCCAGCTCCCAACATTAGGCCTACCCACGACGCACTGGTGGACCCGGACCCCAGAACCTGAACAGAGGTCGGACCGCATTCTTCTACAAAGGATACACAGAATATTGCATAAAGGTACGTCTGAAAGTGTAAACTTCAACCCAGCACCTTTTACTACCATACGACTCTTGCTAAATTCATTCATTTTTCTTCTATTTTTACCCCTTCTACATCAGAAGCCCTTTGTCCTCATCGGGCCACGTGCTCCCCTTTGTGACTTGTTAAAGACCAAGTTTTCGTGCATACCTCAGTGAACCATCGAGTTTTACCTTCCCCAATGTTAGAGAATTTAATCAGCCTTAATCAAAGCAGAAGGCATTTTTCCTTTTATCTCGTTTAATCTGGGATTCTTTTCCAGATTCCATGAGTCACGTGCCGTCTCTCTGCCGCAAGTGTGCATTAACCCAAGTGAATGAAAATCAGCTTGAATGAATGAGACTATAAAGCCCCAACGTGGGGGCCAATATCATTTAACTTTTCTCCAGGCCAGCACGGGCCTTTCTGTAAATAAATAGTTTTAAAGTAACGAGCTGAGTTTTCTGGCGACCTTCCCTCTAAAGAAAGTTTACGGTAAGTTCAAGCAATTCCCTCTTGAAATCCCTAAATTACTTCCGTTTACGTATCTAGTCTCTCACAAGGCCTATATACGTAAAATGTCGACCTTCGCCGAGGATATGAACCTAGCTTGCTTAAAAAAAGCTTGTAAATCGCATTATCGTTGTAAAATAAAACGTAAACTGTAAATGTTTTTTCAAAGCGCAAAACTAAGCACACTTGCAGGGAAAGAAAGACACACTGACTCACGGTAAGGTATTCCATTCATTATATGATTATTCTATAACCAATGTTAGCTTAAGGTACGTTTAAGTATTTTATTGTAGAAGTGTGTTCAAACAAATGCGTAGGTAGAAATCTTATTATTGTAACGGCGAACGCGCCAGAGCTTTATTTTAGCGGCGAGCAATTTGCCCCGCGAATTCTCTGTTACTTTGTGCTGTCCTCGTCGGACGAGACAGAGCACGTGTGTAGAATAGATGCCAGAAAGAAACCAGATCAAAACTATAAGGAAGTGCTTTGCCAGGGTTTATTGCTGTGTTTGAAAGCCTAGCTAGTTAGGAGTGTTTTACTAATAGTTACGGCAAAAGAAGTGTACAATTCTTTGTCTGTGATATGTTAGGGATCCATTTTTAACTTAGTTTCATTCCAAGTGTTGGTAACCGCTACCTCTCAGCTTAAAATTCAGCTAGAGCATTCTCGCGCCTGCGCGGTCTCAACCAACCTTCGTCTCATTCACAGCGGCAGCCATGTTTGTTTCCTCTTTCAACATTCTCTAAACAATTTTAAGCAAAGTAACGTAAGTCACGAAGTTTTAACGTAAATAATATCAATGTCTGTACTAGTATCTATCGTCCTGCCAGAGAAATTAACGTGATTCGCCTTTAATAAGAAACTAAAAGTTCGTGTTGTAAATTACCTTCGCATTTACAGAGAATCAGCTGTTTTGAACGACATGCTGTGCGCTAGCAGCGCTACCAGCTTGCTCACATGTTTCACCTCGCATCGCTCACTCACTCGCTCGCTGAGCGAAGTTTCATTTCACTTCGCACTTAACGTAACCTCATTCACAATTGTTTGCTAACATCGTTTTCAAATCCTTACCGTAATTTTTCACTTGTCCTTACGTAAAGTTAACGTAAATCTTAAAAGTAGAGTCACTTGCAAGAATTGTTAACGTAAAAACGCGTCTTTGAAAACTTCATATTGAAACGCAAATCATTTCATAAGCGCGAGCCGCTAATATAACGTAAAAATCGTTCACACGAGCGCGTTATCATTTTTCATAAAACGTTATCAAAAGCAATTCTTTCACAAAAAAAAAACGTTAACGTAAGTAGATAATTTAACGCAAGTTGCGTCATATTAAACGAACATTAGTAGTTCAATTCAAATATAAGGGAGTTCATTCATATATCATTTTTCACCCTCTCCGAGAGAGAGAGAGAGAGAGAGAGAGAGAGAGAGAGAGAGAGAGAGAGAGAAAACCAGAACACAGTATTCACGAAGCCAAGAGTACTACATCTTACCATTAATTATAGCATGCCGAATTAACCTTATTTTAGTCTCTTGTGTCTTTCATTTACACAGCGTGATACGTACGCGCATGTGTCCATTGCAGTTTGCAAACATTTATTTGTTTCATTTACCGAGTACTTCAGCGAGGGCCTGAGCATTTCTAAAATTTCCATTACCTGTCGTTGCCCGAGTGGTCTTGTTCATTTTTATCCCAAAAGACTTGCGTGTACCGCAAGCACAATTCGCACAGTGTGCCACGCAAATTCATTACTTCCAGACAGGGAAGTCGTTACCAGTTTAGGACTGGCCACCACCAGTGCACGTCAGGTCTATCATTTTTACAGTGCCACTAATTCTTGACAACTGTCCATCGGAAAACCTGGCTGCTGAAGTACTCCCACCTTTTACTTTCTCTCCTCCACTATTACACTCTCCCATGAGCAGTGCCATTTCACTTCAGTATATTTAAGTATACTGCATGTAGTGTCCGGGACACACCAGCACGATACCAGTGCTCCAAGGAACGCCTCCATAAATGCCATTGCACCTGTACAGGCCGTACAGGTAGCCATTAAACCTGCGTGTCCGTCCTTACGGAACGCCCAAATAATTAGTGTGTCCGTGTACAAGGGTCAGTGATCCTTCGGAACACTCAACAAGGGAACGCCTCCCAGAAGTGCCGCAATACCAGCCCTAAGTGCTGACAAACCTGCGTGTCCGTCCTTACGGAACGCCCAATTCATTAATGTCCGTGTACAAGGGTCAGTGATCTTCGGACCAATCAAGGGAACGCCTCCCGAAGTGCCATCGCACCTGTACAGACGTACAGGTAGCCCTATATCTGCGTGTCCGTCCTACGGAACCGGAACGTCCAATTCATTAAAGTATCTGCCATTTTGGATCACTGAACCAAGGAACGCCTCCTCATAAGTGCCGTGCACCTGTATTGGACCTACAGGTACCCATTCCAGCGTCTTCCAACTTAGGAACGCCCTTAAGTGTGACGTACGCCGTACACTCCATTTGATTTTTTCACCTCTTTAGAAGGTGCCAATCCAGAAGTGCCACCACTTACGGGCACTTCCCAAGTGCCACAGAGCACCCAGTCTTCTCAGACTTTTTCTCTACCACGTCGCAGAACACCTTTCCAAGTGAGTGCCACTTTCCACAGTAGGCGGCTCCTATTCCATTCCGTACCCTTCCTGGCCATTATTTTCATTTCCATCAGAGCCTCTACTGCAGCCTAAGGGAAATGTCTTCCCCTGCTTCCCGCGACTTCTTTGCCAGAGAGCTAGAGAAGGCTCGGAGCCCTCATAACTCTGGGCAGGAGGCTGGTTACACTGGACCAGCACTAGACCAGTGGATAAAGGCGCAGCAGGCTGCCGCGCGCCTGCAAGAAAAGGAAGAAAGGGAAAACCAGAGAAAAGCCGAGAAGCAGAGAGAAAAGAAAGAGAAGCAGAAAGGTAAGGCAAGGGAAGGAGCGAAAGCATGAGCTCGCTCTCAAGGAGAAGGAACTCGACATCAAGCGGGAGAAGGCCCGTAAGGAGAGTATCCTAGCTCAAGCCACATCTGCCAGCTTCCAGCCCTGCACCCCCTGTCTCTCTTAGTCCCGCCGTCTCTGGTCAGGCCTGACATCCTTTCTATTTGCGAGCCTGGTCCTGATCCAGTGCCGGAGATAGAAATTTCTTCTGCACCATCTCAGCCTCTTACCCTTTTACCGCCTACCTCCTCCCTTTTGGAAGAGGTAAGCCCACCAGTTAACCCCGGACTTGCTTCCGAGGATGATTCAACGGAGGGTTTTCCTTAACCTCCCCACGTCACATCAACTGGCAGAGAGGGACTCTTCACCTGTGCCAGAGCACACTGCAGCCTTGGTGACTCCGCAGATTCGCAAACCTGTGGGGCCATCTCGGCCCTTATCATCCAGTGCCACGGAAGAGGTTCTGGAACAAGTTCTGCCGAGACTGTGGCCGCAAGGGTCACATGTCTGCAAATCACGGAGGGTGCGCGAACCACAATATTCCGGCCATCGCAATGGCCCGTCACCAATCCTTCTTCTCTAGGACCCCCCCAGCTAAGGGCCCTATAAAACCGTCGCACCCCTCAAAGCCATTATCAGCCAGCCACGTCAGAGCCTACGACGACTTCTGGCGCTCAAAATCTCCCTATACGGAAGACAGAATTCCCCGAGGGGCTAATGTTGATAGACGTCGATTGATCACCCATTGAAGGTATCAATCACATTAAACTGATCCTTCCGACCGTCCAATTGATGGTCACTAGACCTCACTTCTCCAAAGTTTGTACCCTTGCAGTTGCAAGCTACATTCCAGGAGGTTACGACCTCCTCCTAGGGCAAGACATGAAGTCTCCCTCGCATTCCAAAAAGCCTAGGGGTCCTAACCCCACAACAAATCACTCCAAGGCAAGGAGTCATCGAAATTCTACTTCCTCTAGGAAGTACGTCCACCAACAGTCTCCCCCGCCCCGCTACCAAGGAGGGAGATTGATCATTCACAGTTCCGTTGCAAAACCTGCAACGTAATAGGGCACTCCACGAATTGGCCTAGGTGCCCTAGCAAACTACCAGCAGCGGACACTGTCAAGTCCCACAGGCGTTAGCCTTCAAAAGAGACAGGAGCCTCTGTCTCCCATTTCCAAGGGCAACGCTGAGAGGTATTGCACCTCCGGTACCCGCCACAGGTCCAGTCGACCTCAACTCGCTGCCCGTCCACCACTTGGCAGCACTGAGCAGTGCAAGCTCCGTCCAGCCTGGACGTAGAGGCCACCACCGAACTTGACCTCTGCGCCTGGCCCCGAGCTAGCGCCGGCGCCTAAACCTTATCAAGGATCCTCCTCACGGAGATCCTCCAACAGGCATGGAGCTTACCACAGCCCATGGCCAATCACTAGTTCCTTCTTCTTCATCCTTACCTCTGTCGCCACCGAGGATGAAACCTCTGGCAGAGACCTTACCTTTGTACCTACCTCTGGAAAACCAGGGAACTGCCCGACCAGGACGTCATCCTGGAGTTTTCCCCCACCTCAACGAACCGGTTGCCGCAGCAGCCGGAGTGAGGGCCTCCCCTGCAGTAGGTTTTCCACCCTCTACGAACGGTTTGCACTGCAGAGACCCGAAGTCAGGGTATTCCTCCTGAAATCCTTCAGGCTACCGCTGCCTCAGCTCCTGCCGGCGTTTCTGGCCTTACCCCAGAGTCGTTGCCTCCGTTCTACTTCCTAGACTGGTATAGCCAGGTCCTGGAGGAATAAGAAGAAGAAGAAGAAGGGACGTAATTAACCATATTAACAAAAGAGCCACATGCTCTCCTTGACACCTGTGCCCGAGGTACAGTGTCGCATTCATTTGCAGAATGATCCTGGCACCTACCCAGAGAAGGTAGCCAGCCTGATCTCTGCCAGTAGCACTAACCCTCTAACCCCTAGCCATTGTAATACTAACCCTCACTTAAATATAATACCTCATTGCATTTCCCTCCTGGTAAATTAACCACTCATCATCCCCAACGCATCATTACCTCTCATTATGTATTTTAACAATTCCGTCGCTGAACTGCTGTTGTGAAGTACCACACTCTGGAATGATTGCGTCTTCATTTAACTGTATTGAGTAGGTTAGGCTAATGATTTAGTACCAGGGCATTAGGTTAGTAGCAAGTAGAATTTTCAAGTAACCTTATCTAGGGGTAGAGTAGACTGTCGTCACAAGACAACCTGTAGTTATTTATTAGGCTAGACTACATCACTATATTAAGTTAGTACACTTAGCATCTTTGCCTATAAGTTAGGTAGGCCATTGTAGTCAGCCGTATCGCTGCTCAAAAAACTTCAAGTTAGAGTAGGAGAACTGGGTTGTCGAGGCGATCAACTTATTTAAGCAAAGACCTTCACGCCCGAAAGGGAGTGAATGCCTTCTTAACAGGAGCTGCTACGTCTATAGAACGCCTCGCCTTCCAGCAGAGTTTTAGTTATATTTAATTATAAAAGTCGCAGCCATGCCTTCTGAAGCGACTGTTGTTGGGAGAGTGGGTATGCCGTAGGACTGATATTTCGGTCTGACGGAAGCTTAGGTAAGAGAGGCAGGTCACAAGAGTAGCTAGGCTTCGAGATGGATTTTAGGGACTTCTACAATAAGACCTATTTTCCTTCCCAATTTTGCTGGCGTTGTGTTTACCACCTTTCAGGCAATGCTCGAGGCGGTTTTTGGAAGCCCCCGTGATTCGAAACCAAGCAGTATCGCCCTCAGTCGGCCGCGAGACGTGGACTCGGACAGAGGTCAAATTGCCAGCCTCCCAAAATTAGGCCTACCCACGACGCACTGGTGGACCCGGACCCCAGACCTGAACAGAGTCGGACCGCATTCTTCTACAAGGATACACAGAATATTGCATAAAGGTACGTCTGAAAGTGTAAACTTCAACCCAGCACCTTTTACTACCATACGACTCTTGCTAAATTGTTTTCATTTTCTCAATTTTTTCATTTTTACCTTCTACATCAGAAGCCCTTTGTCCTCATCGGGCACGTGCTCCCCTTTGTGACTTGTTAAAGACCAAGTTTCGGTGCATACCTCAGTGAACCATTCGAGTTTACCTTCCCCAATGTTAGAGAATTAATCAGCCTTAATCAAAGCAAGAAGGCATTTTTCCTTTTATCTCGTTTAATCTGGGATTCTTTTCCAGATTCCATGAGTCACGTGCCGTCTCTCTGCCGCAATTGTGCATTAACCCAAGTGAATGAAAATCAGCTTGAATTGAATGAGACTATAAGCCCCAACGTGGGGGCCATATCATTTAACTTTTCTCCAGGCCAGCACGGGCCTTTCTGTAAATAAATAGTTTTAAAGTAACGAGCTGAGTTTTTCTGGCGACCTTCCCTCTAAAGAAAGTTTCGGTAAGTTCAAGCAATTCCCTCTTGAAATCCCTAAATTACTTTCGTTTACGTATCTAGTCTCTCACAAGGCCTATATACGTAAAAGTATCTATTTCCTTGATGCTCTTACCATACAGCTTGATGTCTTCCATAAACATCAGATGGTTAATTCTGTTGCGTCTTTATTATTATTATTATTATTATTTTTTTTTTTTTTTTTTTTTGCTTTATCACAGTCCTCCAATTCGACTGGGTGGTATTTATAGTGTGGGGTTCCGGGTTGCATCCTGCCTCCTTAGGAGTCCATCACTCTTCTTACTATGTGTGCCGTTTCTAGGATCACACTCTTCTGCATGAGTCCTGGAGCTACTTTAGCCTCTAGTTTTTCTAGATTCCTTTTCAGGGATCTTGGGATCGTGCCTAGTGCTCCTATGATTATGGGTACGATTTCCACTGGCATATCCCATATCCTTCTTATTTCTATTTTCAGATCTTGATACTTATCCAATTTTTCCCTCTCTTTCTCTTCAACTCTGTGTCCCATGGTATTGCGACATCAATGAGTGATACTTTCTTCTTGACCTTGTCAATCACGTCACGTCTGGTCTGTTTGCACGTATCACCCTATCCGTTCTGATACCATAGTCCCAGAGGATCTTTGCCTGATCGTTTTCTATCACTCCTTCAGGTTGTTGCTCGTACCACTTATTACTGCAAGGTAGCTGATGTTTCTTGCACAGGCTCCAGTGGAGGCTTTTGCTACTGAATCATGCCTCTTTTTGTACTGGTTCTGTGCAAGTGCCGGGTCATTCACTTGCTATGTGGTTTATGGTTTCACTTTTCGTATTGCACTTCCTACATATGGGAGAGATGTTATTTCCGTCTATCGTACTTTGAACATATCTGGTTCTTAGGGCCTGATCTTGTGCCGCTGTTATCATTCCTTCAGTTTCCTTCTTTAGCTCTACCCCTCTGTAGCCATTGCCAATTGTCATCGCTGGCTAGTTCTTTAGTCTGTCTCATGTATTGTCCATGCATTGGTTTGTTGTGCCGTCCTACTGTTCTTTGTCTTTTCCTCCTGTCTTTCTGTCTTTCTCCTGTCTCTGTATATTTCTGGGTCTTCGTCTGCTTTTATTAGTCCTTCTTCCCATGCACTCTTTAGCCACTCGTCTTCACTGGTTTCAGATATTGCCCCAGTGCTCTGTTTTCGATGTTGACGCAGTCCTCTATACTTAGTAGTCCTCTCCCTCCTTCCTTTCGTGTTATGTATAGTCTGTCCGTATTTGCTCTTGGGTGTAGTGCTTTGTGTATTGTCATATGTTTCCTGGTTTTCTGATCTATGCTGCGGAGTTCTGCCTTCGTCATTCCACTATTCCTGCGCTTGTATCTGATTACTGGCACTGCCCATGTGTTTATGGCTTTTATCATATTTCCGGCGTTGAGTTTTGACTTGAGTATCGCCTTGAGTCTCTGCATATATTCTTTCCTGATCGTGTCCTTCATCTCTTGGTGTTTTATATCTCCTCCTTCCATTATTCCCAGGTATTTGTATCCTGTCTCATCTATGTGTTTGATGTTTGTTCCCATCTGGTAGCTTTATCCCTTCAGTTCTCGTTACTTTGCCTTTTTGTATGTTGACTAAGGCGCATTTTTCTATTCCAAACTCCATCCTGATGTCCTCAGATACAATCCTTACAGTCTGGATTAGGGTATCTATTTCCTTGATGCTCTTACCATACAGCTTGATGTCGTCCATGAACATCAGATGGTTGATTCTGTGTCCTCTTTTCTTGAGTTGGTACCCGACATCCATCTTCTGTAGTACTTTTGTCATGGGAATCATGGCTACTACGAAGAGTAGTGGGGACAGTGAGTCGCCCTGGAAGATCCCTCTCCTGATATTACCTCTGCTAGTCTTATTCCAGAGCTTGTAAGGATTGTATTCCAGTTGCGCATTGTATTTTTGAGGAAGCTGATGGTATTTTCCTCTGCCCCATATATTTTCAGGCATTCTATTAGCCATGTGTGTGGTATCATGTCGAAGGCTTTCTTATAGTCTTATCCATGCCATGCTTAGGTTGGTTGGTTTTCCTTCCTCCTACTGTTCTTCATTACCATTTTGTCTATCAGGAGCTGGTCTTTTGTGCCCCTACACTTCCTTCTGCAGCCTTTCTGTTGGTGGGGATGGTGTTTGTTTCCTCTAGGTAGTTGTATAGCCTTTCACTGATGATACCTGTTAGTAACTTCCACATTATTGGTAGGCAGGTGATAGGCCTGTAGTTACTGGCTATATTTCCCTTACTCTTGTCTTTTTGTACTAAGGATGTTCTTCCTGTGGTCATCCATTTGGGTGCTTGGTGATTTGAGATACAATGCTGGAGTTGTTCTGCTATTCGTGGGTGTAGGGCCTTGAAGTTTTTGAGCCAGTATCCATGGACCTTCATCGGACTGGGGCTTTCCATTTGGCATTTTTCTTTAGTTGGTGTCTGACTGTGTCTGTCGTGATGTCTGTGAATCTTGTTTTATTCTCCCTGTTTCTTCTTCCTTGACTTCCTGGAGCCATGTTGCATGTTTGTTGTGTGATACCGGATTGCTCCATATGTTTTCCAGAGTCTCTTAGTTGGTTCGGCTTCAGGAATTTCTGGGTGGTTGCTTCCCTCTTAGTTGGCTGTATAGTCTTTTCTGGTTGGTTCCGAATAGTTTGTTCTGTTGGTATCCCTTATTCCTGTTCATGTATCG
>NC_087206.1:18644752-18659752 GCF_015104395.2 Macrobrachium nipponense
TCTGCAGCATCGGATTTTCAAGGGCTCGAATCATCGAAACAACGCGCACAGGGGAAACTGAAGCCAAACCAGGTCATCCGCTAAATAGAGAAGGAGGACCAAGGCCGTGTGTCGTTATCGGAACACCGTGACTTCCCACAAAAGCAAGCTAAGTACAATTTTTTATTCATTTGGAGTAACTTTGAGTGTTTCCTTTGCAGGTCGAATTTCGTTATTCCTGTGGCTGAAGTTACGAGACATTCTTAATCTTACTTTTTTACAGAAATTATCTATATCATTGAGATTTCGCTACTGCGAGTTTTTATCTTTGAGTGTCTGTTTCCAGAAGTTTCTACTGATATCATAATCATATACTATGTTATTTTATCATTTTAGGTGATTATTAATCCCTTACGTAACAAATCATATTAAAACAGTGAATATGCGTTTACGCAGTGGACGTCTGTATTTATACAGATGCATGGATAGGGTCGTTAAGCACCGTAGTGATTAGAAAACACACAAAAACAAGTGGAACACCCGTACAAATCTATATATAAATTAGAGGTAACACTAGTTTCGGGTCATGACAATAAATGCTCTTTGCAAAGTCCGATCGCAGTTTTAGCCTTGAGTTTTTTTGAGTTATATAAAATATCGAACCTCAATGACTCAACTTAACTTTAAAAATACGGCTGGATTGCAAGGAATAACATGTCTGTAAAAAAACTTTCATCAGGCTAAATGCGCTGACCAGGATCCCTCACTATTTCAAATTTTAGCAAAGAATGAAGTACAAACAGTTAAAATTGTATGCGTAGTGATAACTTGTCTTATTAGTAATCGCTCAGTTCCTAATAGTTTCGTCATTCATTGCTTTATACGTAACCAGCAACATAATGCTAAAAGCACACAATACGTTGCCGATGGTAATAAAGAGAAGGATCCTATTATTACAAAAAAGAAATAGAAACAGTAGCCTTTCAGAAATCAAACAAGCAAACTCGTTACTGTGATCACCTAGTCAAGCGGTCAAGGTTAGTCAGATCTGCCGAAGTTTTCAAAGCAAGCAAATTCCACTCAATAAGCGACTCTAGCAGAGTGGGGAAAAGCGATGTTGGTTCATACCAATATCTTTTTGAATTAAAAAGGATTTTTCCTATGAAACACGACCGTATAAGTAAATCAGAGCAGGTTTTCGTTTTAATTTTAATACATTAGTTATAAATAAATACTGGTGATTAAGCCCACTGTACGCGCCGTAAAAATTAGAATATCTTGTTTTATTTCTTTAATACACGTAATATCTTGTATTTACGGACTCACCGTCTGTTGTTCGAACTTCCCTAATGAGAAGTCCGGATAAGCGAGCGCTTACAGATACCTCTATAGTTTATAAAAAACATTGATCTGTATGTAGTGTAATTGTAAGATTCATCTAGGGGTATACAAAATATTATCTTACATCCTGCAAAATAAGGCGTGTTTTATCAAAGGAAAATCCTATAAACCTTCAAACATATTAAAATCCGTTTGAACAAAAATGAGACAGTTAATCAAATAATAACTTATATAAAGGAGCTATACATTTGTCTCATAAATCGTAACATTGTTCAAATGACCCAACAGAATTCTCCCACAACCGCAGTCGCAATTTGCACGCAAAATCTCGAGAAGCATGCACCCTCGAATGTCTTAGTGCGTGAAAAAGACTTTGCTGGGAAATGAAATTTTAATCCTTCCTCCCGACACTCTGAAATATAACGATTTCCGCGAACAAAGCCCTAAAAAAACGTTTAATACATATCGTGGATACTAGAAGTTATAAATATCGCATTTTTTATTGTTGCTAATTTTTAATCACGCCCCACCAGTCGTGGATGAATCTCTCTGATAATCTATCTAAAGTAATATCCGTAAAGTCATTCAAGCAGAGGTGATTCAGCAGAAATTTTTTTTTTATCTTTTACCTGAATACCATGGAAGTTTCTCCACCTGGCGAGTGATCTCTGGAAAAAACGGATGTAATTTAAACACACACGGTCTAAGGACAACATAAAGCTATTTACGTACCTTCGTATAGATTCTCAATGAAATTTTAAAAAAAATAGAGATAAATGACGAAGTTGAAAAATGTTAGTAATAGGAGTCATTAGGAAATCAAATAGCCATATAATTTTTCCCTCAAACACGTCATGCCATACAAGATCGACTTGGCGTATCTGCGTAGATTTCTGTCGCTTAAACAAGGAAACGACTCCCGATAGTTTCCATGCTATGTACCGACGACATCTTATCTCTGTTAGGTTAGAATAAATTTTTTTCACACAACTTGGACTTACTTAAATGCTTTTACCATATACCATTACCTAAGTGATTGTACCTCATACACCGTTTTCAGCACACTCAGGGGACATTAATCATTTTTACGTATGCCTCCGGCTTACGTTGCACCCCAATTACAATATAGTGTTTTGGAGATTTTTAGGGGATACCCTACATGCCTATATGGATGATCTTGTAATTTCTTTTTCTAATACCTTAGAATACATTCACATAAAGTAGAGCTAGTGCTACAGAGACAAAGACAAATAATCTCAGAGTAAAATATCTAAATGTGGAGTTTTTTAAAACGAACATGTTTATCTAGGTTTTATGTGTCTGTCAAGGTCTTAAAAGTAGTCCATGGTAAGGTGTCGGCTATTCATAACTTTCCGGTACTTATTAACGTAAAAGGGGGATACAGCACTTTTGCGCTGTAGTGGGTATTACAATCGTATGTAAATATGTGACTCTTCAATGATGACAGCTCCTTTAACAGATCTTACGAGAAGAGCGTAGATTTTATTATGGTCTGAAAAGCATCACAGGCGTTTCGATATCTTAAAGCGAAATAATGCAGCTCACCTAACTTAAATCCCTGATTTAAATAAGGAATTTTTTTTTTATTGCAACAGACGCCTCAGACCAAGGGGTAAGAGGGATACTACTTCAGTAATATGATAAACAGTTCTTCCCTATAGCTTTTTTATTCACGTAAACTAAAGCCCTTTGAAAGTAAATATGCATAATAGGCAAGGAAGGGCTAGTATCTTTAACTCACTAGTATATTTTAAGTTTCATAATCTATGGCTATCCTGATAAAGTCTTACTGAACATGAGTCCTTTGCCGAGTTTTTTCAAAGGCTTTAATCACAGTCCAAAAGGAACTCCGTGACAAATGATCATTCAGGTCTTTGGAGCCAAGATAAGATATCTACCTGGGAAAGCAAATATCATAGCTGACGCATATCCCGCAATCCGCACCATACCGCAAAGAACCATTAATTAGACTAAAAGATATAGAAACATCCGTACCTATTGTTAAAACCGTATCTAAACAAGAAAATTCCTTACCCAAGAGATCGCGAGCATTGAATATCTGGGTTGGAGCGCAGAACTGTTACACTGAACAAAGCAAGAGTCAACAGACATAACCCAAACAATAAACACTTCGAAACGGAAACAGAGTCAGCAGCATAAACACCAAACAAGAAACACTTCGAAACGGAAACAGGGTCAGCGGCTAAGCATAAACAATACACACTTCGAGCAGAAACCCTAAAGCAAAAGTACATTTAAAAGTATGTGTATCAGAATAATGTAATCAAATGTAATATTATATGTAGGTCTGTGACGAGGTAAACCCGAAGAACACAGCAGATGACTAACGACCAGGTAGTAATAATAATCTCTTTCATACCAATCGTCATAAACTGGTTGCATTTCCGTCATCCAGGGTTCCCTCCTATGTCACAGAAAAGCCAAATCACTATTTTACTGGCCTACAATGCTTACAGATATAAAAAGCACATAACTAATTGTAAACACGTGGTCATGAAAACAAGGGTATACACTAAGGACACCTGTCAGTTTAAGGGCCTATCCTGTGCCAAATCAATCCTTGAAAAGAATATACCGTAGAATTATTAACAGAATTACGAGTCTGACAGAGGGAATAAACACTTCTTAGTGTTAATAGTTCCTTGACACGTTATATAGAATTAATAGCACTAAAAACAAACACCGCAATTGAGTGCGTTACGATATTTATGAGTGCTAAATCAATAAACATATGGAATTCAACCACATAATAATCTGTGACCTCGGGTGGTGTAAATCAATCAATAATCTCCTTAAAACGTTGTGTGAATTTCCCTTTCCATTAAGAAAAACCAATAATATATTTTATCACCCCCAGAGTCATCGGTTGGTATGAATAACGGAATAATTAAATAGGAAGTGTCAATGTCTTACGAGTTACAAACAACTCGTGATATTGGATCCAAACTGGGATTATAGCGGTTCTCGCGGTTTTATATACCTTTATCAGTTTTATATCTTGTATCTATTGAATTGATGCCGCAAGTAGCCTTATACGGTACGCCGCTAGACACTTTTCCACATATTCAAGCCAACCATTAATTTATCAAATATATATATAAAAAATAAATAAATAAATAAATATAAAAAAATATAAATAAATATGGATACAAGTGGAGTCCATATAATACACTCCGTAAGAAGTCGGAAAGGGTTACAAATTATAATAAAAAAGGAATCACGATAATATCAATAAGCAAAACGTAACCATTAAATATCCAAATATATATGCGTAAAGATTTGAACTCTAACTTAACGCTTTAGTAATGACAAATAAGCTAAAAGTTCAAACACATATCAAAACCTACTGACATATTGTCTGTCCCGGTGATTTTATATTCGTAGTCAATGAAAAAAAAATTAAATAAATAAATAAATAAACCTAAACTAATAATAAATAAATAAATAAATAAAAATAAACGAGATTTTAAAGTCAGGAAGTCTAGAAGTGAAAATGTTTATCTATGAAATAATCCTATATGAATCTTATACAGGGCTAATAATTATATAAGAATTTGTATGGAAACCTTTTTCATATAGTTTGAATAGGAATATTTATTTACATAATGCCAACATGAAACTAATATATTGTTCAATTTTGGTACTGTTTTTTTTTTCAGCATTCTTCTCATGCGGTGGAGAATTAAAACACTAAAATATCATTTGAAAATACTAAGTCGTATCTCTTACAGCAAGTAACGTAACTCTTAGCTGGCTGAGAGCAATCTCCTGCCAGTGCGACGTCATCATTGCCGTATCAGCATTTGTTCCTTTTAACCTCAATAATCTGCTTACACAGGCTTCATCTGTGTGTCGTCTCTGCTTGCAAAAGCAGATTGACTGGAGAAAGAATTGCTCAGCTCATGAACTTCACATGTGGTTCATAGGTCACATGACAGGCCACATAACATATTCTTATCCGTGTGTGTAATGCAAGTAGTTAAGGACTTGCAATCATTTAAAATTAATAAACAAAATAAGGAATAGAGTTTCTATAACATCAAAATGAATTAATCTTTTCTGAACCTCATAGACATTTAGAAGTATCACGATATGGATGGATTATTTACTTGCAACATTAGCCTATTACAATTCAAGTAAAACATTCATGGGAAAATGTCACATTTCTTGAAAACCCAAAGTTTATTTAGAAACTAGTTACATAGTGGGTTTTTTTTTTCGTTGCATCTCCTACCTATTAATAAAGTTTTTAAAAAAATTAACCTCAGAGGATGCGCACGAGAAAATTGAATATGAAACTTTTGTTAGGGCACATAGAATCATGATTAATATTCTCTTTGACTCTTATGTTGCCTGGCAATCTTACAATTAGCTCCGTTTTTTCCACTTCTTTGTCTAGTAACTTACTACCAGTAATATCGAATTTTCTTTGAGATTCGTAATGATATCTATTTATTTTTTATAATTATGGATATTTTTACAAGTCATTCATAGACCTGGATAGGTTCACTCATTGTTAATGCCATGGATAAAAAAGTTTGTACAGCGGACTCTTTTGAATTCCGAAATATCAGCGAATTCATGTGGGTTAAGTCTGGTCTAAATGGCTCTCTCCCCTCCCCTGTATTTGGATGTCGTCTGAATTTACTTTGCCCTTGTGACAAGTATAATTTCACTTGCAGGCTGATTAATGGAACCGGTTACAGTATCCTGCAGTACAGAGTTTCACATAGCAACTTCAAAAAATCGTTCGTCGCAGCGGACGACTACAGTCAAGTAACACCGCCTACAATGTGAAAGGAATTTCATGGACTTCTTCGACCGACACCGTATCTCGTCGTAATCTCGTTTTAATGCGGAATGCTCCAGCGGCTGTCGGAATTCGACTACAAAAAGGGACATAACTTCCGACAATTACGACCCGAAGGATATTCACTCTACTTTGCTGGCGAAAGGACTCGTGCTGGGATGATCTATTCATCGCGAACGGAATCGTGGTAGCTTAGGATGCAGAGAAAAATAAGTTATGAGCGCAAAATAGAACGTTGGACCCGTGCCCGCCCCCCCAGGTCAAATTTTCCCCTTGTTTTAATTTAAACCATTGAAAAAAACAAAAAGGCCGTTTTCATTTTGGTTAAAGGTGGTTGTCTGGAACTGTGTAATGGACGAAAAGTTGTTCGAAAGCTAGTTAAAAGTGTAGTAGTATAACCTCGGTCATGTATCCTATATATATAAAGTATCATGTATCCTATATATATAAATGATCATAAATAACAGAATCTAAATATATCTTTTGCGTGTGTACGCAATAGGAATCTCTTATATATAATTGATCATAAATAACAGAGTCGAAATATATCTTTGCGTGTACGCAATAGGAATCTCTTATATAAATGATCATAAATAACAGAATCTAAATATATCTTTGCGTGTACGCAGTAGGAATCTATTTAAAGTGCACATATATTAATCATAATTATATGAATCCATATACCAATGTATAAACATCAGGTAGCCTATAATCAATCTGTTACCTTTTATCTTCCCAATATCTGCAGTTTATATATGTTTAGTATAGTTGATTAATGATCAGAAATCAAACGAATCATCAGCATAAACATTAATAATTTTATCAATTCATATATGATATTTTTTATCAGTTAAAATATGATTTTTATCATGTTAATCTTCATTCTATGCAATTATCAGAGTACATTAGTATTTTCTGTAGCATAAGTATCTTAAAGAGATGAAGTGAAAAACTGTATCATTATATATATCATGTGATCACTATTATTTACCAATATCATTGTTTTATATTTTATTACTTGAATCAATTCATGTACACAATGAATTTTTATTTACTTATATATATATATATTCACATAGTGTCTGTATCACACTCCTATAAGTCAGATGCAAGTCAAGTTTGAGTAATATTCGGTAGCTGGTTTTGGTAGCTGACCGAGCTAATGTAAGTGTTTACATAATAAAAAATATGGAATGTTAGTCCATATATATAAAAGAGTCCTAAAACTAAAGAGGTCAACCAGATTGCTTGCAGGAATGTGATCAGACTAGACGACGCTAAAGATGACGTATACAATAAGTATGTAAGCTAAGATAACATGCCGTCACCTGTAGTCATTCAATTGTTTATAAACATTGTCCAAGCTCCCTGCTTGAGACAACTACCCCGACCTATTATTCAACGGCCTACGTGATCTGTAGCGGTGTCTCATTCGATTGTGTGTTCGTATGAACTATGTCATCGATAGTATGTTCATATGTTCGAACTACTGTCTGTTCCTTCATAACTTGTAACAGAGATGGTAGACAGGGAGAACAGAGTTAACTATCGTCATTAGAAGACCTGTACCTCTTTACCTAAGCTTTATCATGTAGAGGAATAGGATTAGCCATCATCATTGGCAGAAGCGATCAAGCTATCGTCATAGAAGACTTGTACGATCATACCTGATCTTCATCATGTAAACTTCAGAAGAATATACTATTTTTTATACTTAGTGTCTACAAGAACCTCACCGAACCATGAGTTTAACACATCGTCGTAAAGATAATCCGACTTCGTAGTGATCTACAAAACCCCAGACACTCCATTGAAGATGGAAGTGCAATACAACCGACTTAGCGTATAGATTATCGCTAGTCTAACCATTACCTCATAGGGCGCCTTACTCATACAATGGCAAAGCCCTAATATATATATATATATATATATATGTATATATATATATATATATATATATATGTATATATATATTCCATGGATTTTTATTGAATAAGCTATCAATTGTCCTTTTTAGGATAACAAAACCATTGCCTCTCAAACAATCAGCTGATTACGGAATGAATCCTCTCGTATTTCAGGTATTGCGGGAGGCAGGAAATTAAAAGCCGGTGGGAATTTAAATGGATTCCATCGGAAGTAAGACAAAACAAACCCATTAATCTCCCCAGCTGTTGATTTGTTTCCATCCCAAAGAAACAGTGCTTTAAATTAGTGCAATAGTTTTCTCACAAATAAATGAAGCTTATGCTCACAGCTATAAGTCAACTGAGAGAAGAGAGAGAGAGAGAGTATAGTATTGTTCATGCGAAACCGTCAAGCATTATCAGAGATAACCTTGCAAATCACCCAAAGAAAAGTTTGTGTGAGTGTGCGTGTATGTGTGTGAGTGTGTGTCGGCCAGCAAAAGAGAGAGAGAGAGAGAGGAGAGAGAGAGAGAGAAAGAGAGATATCTTACTTTTACCAGCCCACTGAGCTGATGAACAGCTCTCCTATAGGGCTGGCCCCGAAGGATTAGATATTTTCACGTGGCTAGGAACCAATTGGTCACCTAGCAACGGGACCTACAGCTTATTGTGGAATCCGTATCACACTATTTCGAGAAATGAATTTCTATCACCAGAAATAAATTCCTCTGATTCCGCGTTGGCAGAGCCGAGAATCGAACTTCGGACCACCGGATTGGTAACCAAGTAGAGAGAGAGAGAGAGAGAGAGAGAGAGAGAGAGAGAGAGAGAGAGAGAGAGAATATATGTAACTCGACCAACACTACCCTGATGAAACAGGTATGTTATAAAACACTCAGGGCAGAAGGGACATAACAGTTTGATGTAGATGCTTGTGTTTCGATCTAAATGTAATCATGAACTTATTAAATCATGAACTTATGAAATGCGAGGAGGCTTCGTTTCCCTCTCTTCTTCTCGGAATCTCGAATTGGCTTCGCTTTTCAGCCAAATCCTTTTCTTGCTTCCCCACCGGCTCCTAATTATACTTTACCTGATATCGCAAATGAAGCCGGGTAATGGGTACGCCTTCCGCAATTGAGACACATCATAAACTTAATATTATGAATCCTGTCTGTATTTTGCAATTATTGTTGATGCTATTGTTACTGAAAATGCAGTATGGCAAAAACCATACATTTTCAGTTGATATAATGGGGAGCAGCGAATACTTATTTCCTTAAACTATTTCACGTGTTTGTAGTTTGGAATCTTGCGCACGCGGGTCAGACGTACAGTGAAACTTCGCCATGCTTTCCCTGATAACTCCATGACGTCATTGGCAAATGGAGAAATGAAATGAAACGAGACTAAGCATATTCATAGAGATTGCTATGCCTAAAAATGTTATTTTTCTACTCTACTGTGACGTTTTCAGTTATGACTTTACTGGGAACATTCAGTAAACGCTTAGTTTATGAGGTCATTCACAATAAAAAGAAAACTACTAAAAAAATGCTTTATACACTGTACGTGTTTTCCGTACTTTGTATAATGCTGTATGAAACTCTCAGCTACGGCCCTTGAAACTCTCATCCAAGGACAACGAAATTTTCAGCCACGGCCCGGTGATGATCTGTGTTGTTGAGGAGCCAGACGCACGATCGTGGCTAACTTTAACCTTAAATAAAATAGAAACTAGTAAGGCTAGAAAACTGCAATCTGCTGTGCTTGATGCCTGGAGGGTGGATGATCAACTTACCAATTTGCAGCCCTCTAGCCTCAGTAGTGTTTAAGAGCTGAGGTCGGACAGAAAATGTGCGGACGGACAGACAAATAGCCATCATATGTTTGTTTATGTTAACAGTCGTTGATAAATTAATTTTACAATATTTCTGGATAAAATGATGTATCTTCCGTAGTACAGAATTATATTCTTGAGATAAACGAATATTAATTTAATGTGCACATGAGAAAAATATGGATGTGAACCAAGATACATGTACAATACTTCATTTATATTTAATTAAATAAAAGATCATTATTGCAGACGCAAAAATCATTCTCGGAAACCATTATATTTACGTCCATTTATTAAAAGTCTTGTCATCCTTTGTAAGAATTTTTTGGAAACCATTATAAACGGGGCCATTTAAAACTAGGAAGAGGAGGTCTTACAGAACATTTTTAGGTGGTTCGCCATCTTGCAAGGAGGAATGACCTCCCGGAAATAAGGAGATTATTTATGGAAATATTATGGAATCTAAAAGCATAAAATTTCCTCCAAAACTGAAATTCTGAAGAGAGGGAGAGAGAGAGAGAGAGAGAGAGAGAGAGAGTTGGTCCAGTATAAAACTAAAAATCAATGCGTTTCTTACTTTAATCATTTTCAACACTATGATGATTAATGACATCCTAACATTAAAAGTTAGCCACATCTTTCGCATAAGAAGAAGCAATGCTAATGAATTTCATACTTTTAACAGTAAGGAAACTTTACATGAATAATAATGGGCTCCTCTTTTTATTTTTGCAAAATTGGAATATCATTTCAAGCGAAGAAGAAAGACTCGACTGGTCAAAAGAAGCTTAATCTGCAACCAGTTGCATTTGTGGAATTTGTTTTTGCTTAAGAATAAAACGGGCGGGCCATCTCCCCTGAGCATCTCCTGAGGGAGAACTTTTCCACAAAACTTGTTTAGGGATATTACCTTCCATTTAGCATAATATATATATATATATATATATATATATATATATATATATATATATATATATATATACATATATATGCATATATTTATAAATATATATATATATATATATATATATATATATATATATGTATGTATATATATATATATATTATATATCTATATATATATATATATATATATACATATATATATATATATATATATATATATATATATATATATATATATATATATATATATCATATATACATATATATATATATATATATATATATATATATTATATATATATATTATATATATATATATATATATATATCTATATATATATATATATATATATATATATATATATATATATATATATCTATATATATATATATATTATATATATATATAAAGAAGAGCTTTGATCGAGGAAGGGGGAAAGCTGACGTTAGGTGTTTTTTGTCTTAGATTTTCTTATTCTATTTAATCATCTCACTGTCCTTATTAATTTAATTATGAATCCTCATACAGTTTTGAATTCAAGTCTCTACTTTCATTTCGTAAAACATATGTTGTTTTTTAATTAAATAAAAGGAAATACATCTAAAAACCTATGTGAATGATATTTTTAAAATTGATAAATGAAATAAAAAAAAAGATGCCATATTCTCATCGACAAAAATACAACGAGAAAATTTAAAAAGTTACTGGAAACAAACTCTAAAAAACTGTCGTCGTTCAAGCAGCTACAAAATCCTTAAAAACAACCTTAATTGCGTTACAGAAACTCCCAGTTTGGAAAACAATGAAGTC
The DNA here is from genome assembly GCF_015104395.2 of Macrobrachium nipponense. Taxonomy (NCBI): domain Eukaryota; kingdom Metazoa; phylum Arthropoda; class Malacostraca; order Decapoda; family Palaemonidae; genus Macrobrachium; species Macrobrachium nipponense. The sequence goes on from NC_087206.1 coordinate 18,656,389, forward strand.
TGAGGGCTACCGGGTCATATGGTGCAATAATAGGGTCGTTCCGTTGTGAATTAGCTAAACATACGAGCATATTCCAACCGAATTTCATGAATATTGTCCATTGGAGATGATAGTTGCTTAACATAATGTTTCGTTCCTCAGGACTCAGCTTTTCCCAATAGAATGATGTTAATGTGATTTTATCTAGTTATCCTGTTGGTATTTAAGATAACAAAAACAAGACACAAAAACTACACTTTCAACTTAGGTTTTTTTTTATTTTATTTGGCAACTACGATCATCGTAACGGAAATTGTACAGCCATCTATTTGACAGTTTTGATTCCGAAAAAGGAAAAGAGAACGGGAAATGATATGATGTTAGCGAGAAACTGGACGAATAAAAAAAAATCTCGTTAAGCCAATGTTGGAAGTGAAATATTATGTATCAAAATATTGTTACAGTACGATTGTGGAACCTGGGATTTCACAAAACTCCTGAAATTTTCATTGAATACCGTGTATTCACCAAATCACTTTGGAACATTTTATCTCCGAGTGTCTAGTACTAGACACGGCGAAACAGTGATTCATCTCCTTGCTTCTTTCGCCGTGTTTAGTACTAGTCCTTCGGGATCAAATGGGCTTCACTGTGTCGAGCATTAGCCCCTCGGGGATCAAGTGGGTTTCGCCGTGTCTAGTACAGGGTGGGGCAGAACCAATTGAGCAGTTTACAAGAGTCAATGCTTGAGGGGAATGGAGGGGAGTGGGGGGAGGGTGGTGTTGTTGCCCTCCTCAGACATCCCCATTTCAGTAGCCGACATGGTGTGGACGGGAGTACATCGTGGTTTTGCTGTGTGCGCATATTTTGAGAACAATCAATCTGTGATTGCAACGCAGAGAGCTTTTCGGCGACGGTTCAATATTCCACGCAACAATGCTGTTACTCAGGCGAACACAATTTGGTCCTGGATTAGGCAGTTGGAGGCAACTGGTAGCACCCTAAGAACAGATACACATGGCCGACGCAGGTCCATCAGAACACCAGAAAAGGTTGAGAGGGTGAGAGCAGCAATCATCCAGTCGCCAAGACGTTCTGTACGAAGGCATGCCGTAGCTTTGCAAATTTCCTCACGCAATTTGAGGAGGATTCTGCATACGGATTTGAATTTCCATCCTTGACAAAATGATGATGGCTAAAGGAACTGAACCAAGCAAAGACTTTGCCAATCGCCAAATCTGTGTGGAGACATGCTGGAAAAGATTGTTCCCGAGGCAGCGTTCTTCAGTAGTGATGAAGCACATTTCACCTCTGTGGGGCTGTAAATAAGCAAAATTTCCGCTATTGGGCTGAACATAACCCTCAAATCATCCAGGAAAGACCGCTACATTCCCCTAAGCTTACGGTTTGGTGTGCAATCTCAAAATTTGGAGTGATAGGGCCATACTTCTTTGAGGAGGACGGAGTGACCGTGACCGTGAATGCTGAACGCTATGTTGCAATGTTGCAAAATTTCATGCAACCTAGAATGGAAGAGATTATTGAAAATGAAGGCTTGGGGGACATGTGGTTTCAGCAGGATGGGGCTACAGCTCACACAGCCCGAATTTACCTCAATGTTTTGAGAAACATGTTTCCCGGACGCCTGGTGTCTCTAAGGGGTGATTTAGGATGGCCTGCGCGGTCACCTGATTTGAGCATTTGCGACTTCTTTCTTTGGGGACATCTGAAAGAAAGAGTGATCAAAAGTCGATCTCACACCCTACCACAGCTAAGGGAGCGGATTATTGAAGAAGTTAACGCCATAACCCCGCGTATGTGTGAACGTGCTGTAGAAACTTCAAAGAACGACTCCAACAGTGTGTTGCAGCTAACGGCCGCCATCTTGCTGACATTATTTTTCAGAACATAAGGAATTGTAAATGGTATGTTATGCTAACCTCGAGAATAATACACTTTCTTCTCTATGTACCTCCATTACTTTGTTATATCTCCTCAAAACTGCTCAATTGGTTCTGCCCCACCCGTCTTGCATTTGATGTCTAGACCAGTCCCTTACGACGCTCCTGATTGGCTGTTGTTGACCCAATCACAGGGCTGGAAACTCTCAGTCTCTCTAGAGAGTTCACAATGGCAGGATGTACGTTCCACCTCTCCTGAGGGATACGTCTTTCAAAAGTATCTCTCAGAAGAGGTTGAACATACAACCTGCCTATGTGAACTCTCTCAAGAGACAGAGAGTTCCCAGCCCTGTGAGTAGCTTATCAACAGCCAATCAGGAGCGTCGTAAGGGACGGGCCTAGACATCAGATGCACGGTTGAAGTGAATCTATTATAGCCCCTCGAATTTCAAATGTGGTTCGCCGTGTCTAGGTACTAGCCCCCCGGGGTATCAAATGTCCCTTGAGTAGTGCATTATCGGTGATTTTTTTTTTTTAACGTATTTCCTGAAAAATTGAAAAATTTTGGGGTTCGTGAAATCCCTGGTTCAAAGATTTACTGTAACATATATAACTGTGGCTCATTAGAACCTCCGTTAAATCCAGGCACCCATGCCTTTCCTGTACATTACCCTCCGCAAATCTTCACTCAACTCTTGACATGCTTTTCATTGTTCTTACCCGAGTAAGCATGGATGTCTTGTAAGTTGACATCTCTTCAGGCGATAACTGCGGCCATTGCAAGGTGATATCGACAGGATTGAGGTATTAAATGCTTTCTTTCCTGGGCATCAACCCGAGAAGCCTAATGGATTAACTTGTACTTGTAAACTACCGTAACAACAGAGGTCACTGGACTAGATGGCTCAATACAAAGAATCTTCTGTACGGCTGCACGTCAATGTACAAGGCACACATGTATATATAAATAAATAAATATATGTATATACAGTAAGTCCTCGGGTTACGCTGGTCTCGACTTACGATGTTTCGTGGTTAGACGAACGCGCCCCCATAAAAATATAAAAAATATATTTTGCGTCGTTCCGTCTTACGCGGTTTAGCGTCGTAAGCAAACGTAAACAAACGCGAACTAGTTTCCCGGGCGCACGGCGGAAGAATACGCTTTGTGGGGGAGAGGACGGGCGTCGCTTCGCTACGCTACGCTCATTCCTCGCCCATCACGCCATTTTGGTTGTTTACACTGCCTCTCTCTCCCTCGTGTTGTATCGTTTTTGTAACTTTTTGCTCTTTGTTATGGCTCCCAAGCGCAAGGCGGACTCTTCTGATGGTAGTGCATCGAAGAAAAGAAAGGCCATCACCATGGAAATTAAAGTGGACATTATAAAGCGATCTGAGAAGGGAGAAACGCCAACAAACATTGGCCGCTCGCGCTTGCCTTAAGCCGTTCGACCGTTGCTTACCATTATCAAAGATAAAGAGCG
>NC_087206.1:18663246-18665746 GCF_015104395.2 Macrobrachium nipponense
AGTCCTTGTTACTTTGCCCTTTTGTATGCTGACTAAGGCGCATTTTTCTATTCCAAACCCCATTCTGATGTCCCCAGATACATCCTTACAGTCTGGATTAGGGTATCTATTTCCTTGATGCTCTTACCATACAGCTTGATGTCTTCCATAAACATCAGATGGTTAATTCTGTTGCGTCTTTATTATTATTATTATTATTATTATTACTATTATTATTATTATTATTATTATTATTATTATTGTACTTAGGAAGCAGACCCTCTCTCAAGCATACTTTATTAAAAGTAATGGCTACTTCAGCAGCGTTACACTTGTGAGATTCTCCTCTATTTTGCGAATAGCGGCTTTTTCCGTGCTACTTAAACAGGCTAGTAGAGCGCCTATAGAGGTCATGGTAAAATATAGGGTCAAAATAGGTGTATATTTTTGAATTTTACAGATAAACTATGATACCATAGTCATCAAGTCATTAACGATTTTCTCTCTCTCTCTCTCTCTCTCTCTCTCTTTCTTAAAGCGAGCTTTCGTCTGGAGCTGCCAGACATCCTCGGGCTGGGAAGCTGAGGGTGGACTGATCTGGTGCGGTGTCCGTCCTCCTTATACTGTGGCTGACAGCAGGGGGTCTGCCCCATGCTTGTCTCCTATTGGCTGGTGGCGGTGAGTCTTGTTTTCATTGGCTGCCTGAGCCAGGTCTCAAGCCACTTTCTTCGGGCCGATGGTTGCGTTGCAGCATATCCTGCAGCCGCCTGGACCTCCTAAGCGGCGCTGTAACATTGATGGGCGTTGCGCTACGCTGTGGGACGTCACGGCTACTTTGATTTCCAATGGCTGCAGGAGTACCTCGTTCGGGGGCGTTGTCATCCATAGAGTTGTCATGATCGGTGGTGTCATTGTTGGTGGCAGGTCTTCTCATACTCGTAGGGAAGGAGAAATTCTTCCTGCGTCGTATTCAGATTAGGTTTTATTTGCTGGATGAGTAGCGCCTCCAGCGCGCCTGCTGGAGGCGCTACTCATCCAGCAAATAAAACCTAATCTGAATACGACGCAGGAAGAATTTCTCCTCCCTACGAGTATGAGAAGACCTGCCACCAACAATGACACCACCGATCATCGACAACTCTATGGATGACAACGCCCCCGAACGAGGTACTCCTGCAGCCATTGGAAAATCAAAGTAGCCGTGACGTCCCACAGCGTAGCGCAACGCCCATCAATGTCTTACAGCGCGCTTAGGAGGTCCAGGCGGCTGCAGGATATGGCTGCAACGCAACCATCGGCCCGAAGAAAGTGGCTTGAGACCCTGGCTCGGCAGCCAATGAAACAAGACTCACCGCCACCAGCCAATAGGAGACACAAGCATGGGGCAGACCCTGCTGTCAGCCACAGATATAAGGAGGACGGACACCGCACCAAGATCAGTCCACCCTCAGCTTCCCAGCCCGAGGATGTCTGGCAGCTCCAGACGAAAGTCTGCTTAAGAAACTTTAAGAGAGAGAGAGAGAGAGAAAATCGTTAATGACTTTGATGACTATGGTATCATAGTTTATCTGTAAAATTCAAATATATACACCTATTTTGACCCTGTATTTTACCATGACCTCTATAGGCGCTCTACTAGCCTGTTTAAGCAGCACGAAAAAGCCGCTATTCCGCAAAATAGAGAAGAATCTCTACAAGTGTAACGCTGCTGAAGTAGCCATTACTTTAATAAAGTATATTATTTATATTATTATTATTATTATTATTATTATTATTATTATTATTATTATTATTATTATTATTTTTAATTGGTCTATCACAGTCATCTATTAGACTAGGTTGATTTTTTTATAGTGTGAAGATTCGGGTTGCATCCTGCCTCCGTAGGAATCCAATAATTTCTTTAGTATGTGCGCCGTTTCTAGGATCACACTCCTCTGCATGAGTCCTGGAGTTACTTCAGCCTCTAGTTTTTCCAGAATCATTTTCAGGGATCTTGGGAATGTGCCTAGTGTTCCTATGATTATGGGTACAATTTCCACTGGCATATCCCATATACTTCTTATTTCTATTTTCAGGTCTTGATACTTATCCATTTTTATCCCTTTCTTTCTCTTCAACTCTGGTGTCCCATGGTATTGCGATATCAATGAGTGATACTTTCTTCTTGATTTTATTATTATTATTATTATTATTATTATTATTATTATTATTATTATTATTATTATTATTATTATTATTATTATTATTATTATTATTATTATTATTGATTGCTGTTAATATATTCAAAATTATTTCTATCAATAGGTTTTAATCTTCATAACTCGCAACAGCAAGTGAACGAATTTCATTGAGGAATATCTTACTAAGCACCATCATTTCTCGCTGATTTGAATCAATAATTAAAATAAATGTTCCTGATGCATAATTCAACACCAGTATAATAAAAAAAAATATTTGTTTATGTAGTCAGTAAATTTTCTATATTTATTTGGATCAACTTGAAGGCCCGGTTGCTAGT
>NC_087206.1:18675746-18683246 GCF_015104395.2 Macrobrachium nipponense
ATTAATGGTATTATTAATATTAAAGGAAATGCGATTAGGGAGAGATCTATTTTCTAGTCGCTCCTTTGAGGAATATAAGTTTCCAATTTCTGCACTAAATGCTTTTACGAAACTTAGAACCAGGCATTTTCAGACCTATATATGTGACACTTTTGTACGTTGTCCGGTTTTTATGTTTATCAAGATACTTTAAAAATATCGTAACTTAACAACGTAAAGCTTAGCAACTGATCCCGTATCAAATCTGACATAATATACAGTAAACCATGCTTGAGATGTTTTTGTATTCACTTCTCCTTGCAACGTTCAACATGTTTTGGGGCACATCACAGGATTGTAAGAGCTACCGTCCCTTTCATTTCATGTACCTATGCTCACTATTGATTCTATTTGTTCTTTATTGTTTCTATATTTACTTGCAAACTCATATACCGAGTAATTAAACGAAACTTACAAAAGAACTGCAGCATGTTACATCAGCTGTATAGTTATATAGTAAGATTTTCATTTAGAATCATTGGTCATAATTTCTTTCCATTTACTGGCATTTCTCTTAATTTCTCTTCATTTCTCTAAGATACTTGTTCCTTGTTACAATGATGTCCTGTCACTCCATAAGTATCTATCTTCCGATTGTGACTTTCTTGTACCTAAAACCAAGATTCCTGACTATTTTGTAGAGGAAACTTCTCGAGCCAGTGAAATTAGTAGGAGGTTCCCGAACTTTTGCCAACAAATTTGCTAATGCAGTAAGGTCTCCTCTTTCATAAAAGATTAGGATCTCTCTCCTAACACATTCTCTGCCAAAACTATCAAGATGATCAACAACAGTCGATTTCCTTTTCCGGGGCAAGGGTGAATGAATTATACCGTCGGAAGATTTCATCTTCTAAGATTTGATGCGATAGATAGTTCTCTCTGAAACTTGAGTTGCTGTTGCTGTCGCCTTAATGATTTCTTTCGTTGTCTTGCTACGGCCCTGTGAAGTGAAATATTGAAAAACATTCATTATTATATTACGGCACTGACTGGTAAGCCTACTGCCAGCAGCATGGATATGCCTGGTGTTTGAAGTGCCTTCATCTCTGCTTTGTTCCATATCATATCTTGTGGCCATGGCTGAAATAGGTGAAATCGACGACAGTGAGCAAACTGCTGGATAGCCGGTTCTAAGCTGATTTATGACGGCGGTGTGTGCAGACGACAACTCGCCGGTTGTTCCTTTCTCAACTCCACCCCAAATGTTTCAGCAAGCTTACATTTTCTACGATAGTATTTTGTTCTTAGGCGTTATACAACCTTCAGCAATGTACAATGAATACGTTTTGCTTTTTTCCAAACCACCAATGGCACGATTGCACAAAAAATCTAGCTAGAAATTTAAACATTAAAGTTCATACGTTTGAAACATATTTCACGTCTACAGCTTCGAAGAGTGTTGTTTCATAACTGTTAACTATTATATAATAATTTGGTATGTAACTTCTTAATCCTTAAGTTTATTACAACTGGTATTTAGATAACATTACATAATCTGGCTCCTATCCCAATCTATGGCCGTATAATCACAATTCTCAAACAGTGTGAAAACAAAACTGAGAGATTCAGACAACACGACATTCATCCAATCACCGACAAGCAGCTAAGTGCAAGTTAAGTGCAAGTTTGCCAGGTTTAAAAAAATCGACTATACGTCATGTACGTATAAAAACAGAAGAGTTTAGCTTGTGATTAAAATTCGTTTTACAATATTAAGGAAAATGATTTACCACGCAACGAGAGATGCATATGTAAAATCAATTAAAATGGAAAGCCTTTTGGAAAATCTCTTTCGGTGCTTTATGATAAAATTTCCTCTTTAGTCATGAACAAAGATAAACAGAAATAGCGTTCTGAATTCCAGTCACGTCTTGGTAATACTGCAGCCAAGTGTGACAGTCGTTTCGGTTTATTTTTCTAGATAGTGACACCCAGAGGTTTTAACCCGGTATATATCCACCTTTTCGGCGTGGTTAATACAAGCCCGTTGGGGATTACCGTAAAAACATAAACAAAAGGCGGTAAATATCATAGAGATAATGACCCCCAAGAATTACTAGTCCTCGATAACGACCACAGAACTTTGTTGGGGGTCACTGTCCAGGAAAGATCCATAGTTTCTTATGAAAGGGAGAAGTTATAAAGTTCTCGAGAAACAGAGGCTGTCCGGCCTTATATATCCAAAAGAGCCGCTGTCACCAGAGCTCTCCCGGAAAACTATGATATATTTGATATTGCGTTTACTCTCCCTCTCTCTCTCTCTCTCTCTCTCTCTCTCTGTCTCTCTGACTTAGGCATACCACCAGTTTATCAAGGGTTTTATCCTCTCGTCCGAAAAAAGAGTTCTTCGGTGTGTATATAGATGGTTAAAATAATATTCACGACTACAAAGCATAAGGAAGAAAAAGACAGACAGACAGACATAAAATGGGAGCGTGATAAGGTTGAATGTTTATGGGCGTGAGAACAACCTAACTATTACAACGCCAACTAGTAGTAAGTTATATCTACTGCGGAACTGACTGATGGCAGTACGGGTCGTTGGTGTAATACCCAAGGGGGTACTATGTTTGAATTACTACTTCCCTTTTCCCTGCTTCGCTCCTTTATATATATATATATATATATATATATATATATATATATATATATATATATATATATATATATGTTTGTGTGTGTGTGTGTGTATTTTATATATATATATATATATATATATATATATATATATATATATATATATAAATAATCGTTCTTCATCATTCACTGTATTTGATCTTTCTTAAGAACAAAAGTGAGATTTTAACACTGTCTCCTCTGCCTCCACTTAAGACTCTGCTTCCGAAACTACTTTCCATAAATAAGACTTTCTCTCCTCTAATTTCTTTCTTGCGTCATATGAGCCGTTTTCTCTTCCACGGCTATATTTGGCTTCAACAGAAAGTGGCTGGCTTACAGTATTCTTTTTCAAGGACTGAAATGTTATTTTAGGAGGAATATTTAGTTTTCGTTATTTCGTTATTCACATTCATTTCGGTTTTTTAGTCTGTAAATAGTAAACCAAGTAAATATTGAAGATATACTCGTAAATATGGAGATGTTTTACAAGAATATAACGAAGCGAAATAGTAAAATCTGCCGTTCGAGGGTTCTTTAGGGAATATTTAGAGGGAATAAACTATTTTTCCTACAGAGAGAGAGAGAGAGAGAAATGCATCATGATGTTTATTCATTTTCTTCATGACCTCAAAACTGTAGCGTCAGAGGTTCACAAATTAACTTTCAATTTTCAGTTCTCTGTTTCTCTCTTTCTCTCAATTTCGTACCAGGGCAACGAAAACATAAATAACGAAACATCAGTTGATATTGCACATGACAATTGGACGGGCAACACAGTTGCTAGTCCTTACACTGAAAACTTTTTCCATCACACTGAACGCGGTTTTACGATTCAGAACAGAGAAATAACTCTTGAACCGATATCACGTGAAAGACATTTTATCGAGATTGAGTTTTGGAATTCACTCATTTATTTCTGCACGATTTTATAATTTTTAAATCCCGTAGAAAGTCTACGGTTAATTTGTTTAAAATCTTTGGTCTTGTTAGTCAGTAGTTAAATGTATTGAAGCTTACATGTATTGTAACCATAGATTCCTTTTACTTTTATTATTTTTTTTTCTTTTTTGCCTTTTTAATAGGCGAATTATCTTACTCACCACGATAAAATATATAAATACACGATAATAATAGTCTTTGAAATACACAGCACACAGGAGGAGAAAATTGATAATGTAGACGTTTCGACCACCAACGTCCAAACTTATTTGTAATATTATATTATTATGATATTGATAAGACAACATTTACCGTGTATCTCTTAATAAACTTTTGAACCTAAACGCGAAGAAGACTTTCACCGCTCCATTTTCAACTTTGGATTTCAAGTTTTCCAGGGAAATTTACCCAACAATATATCAGGATCAATCGGAAGGTGAAGACTCCACATTGACCTTTGATCGTCTTGATTTAACTGAACATTCTTCATTCTAATTTAAAGGCGAATGTTCCAGTCATGACTGTAACGATAGATAACTTAATTTATCTAAAAATATGAGCAAGGGAGAATTTAATTTCTCTTGGACGATTATAAGGAAAATTCCTGATTAGATTAATGTTTTACTCAGCTTTTTGGGTGTTAGTACAATATTGCTGATTTTTTTTTATAAAAAAAAAACTTCATCTCTAATCATTTTATATATAAAATCACTACCGTCATTAAGGTTTTAGGGAGTCTTCACAAATTACCCGAAATTAAAAAAAAAAAACTCCATTCAAGTTAGGAAAATTACATTTACATACGAACATTTTCTTATAGCATATAGGAAACATTTAAGGGCATTGAATGCATATAGACGAGAGAGAGAGAGAGAGAGAGAGAGAGAGAGAGAGTAATTGAATTACCTCGCATTTCTAATGATTTCAATTTAATTTAGGTATATATTTACAGGTTCTACAGAGAGAGAGACAGAGAGAGAGAGAGAGAGAGAGAGAGAGAGAGAGAGAACCAAGACAAAATTCCTCCGTGGTTCCTGGAGACAAAGCCGTTGGTAAAGTTGCGTCTAATTACCTTGGACCGTATTTAATTCCTATGAGGACGATTCATCTAACCAATAATAGTGACAAAGAAGTTTTCCCTTCCGAAAACTCAGTACAAAGAGAACTCGAGAGAAGGTAAATCACAGCAGCACGGAAGTCATTTCGTGGAAATCGCCTGGGTACCGAGAACAAGCACAGATTTCGGTTGGGGTACATCTCGTGTGGGATCAGTGATTGTGTATATAGTTTCATTTATAGTTTCATTTCACTCTCCTTCTCTGTGACACTGAGGAAGATAATGCGATGCACGATATGTTGAGTAATTTGCTTTAAATATTTTCCATTGCTCTCTTTTTTTTAATTCAAATACTGAGGGAGATGATTAAATGAAGAGTGAATCTTAGGATAAGGACAAAATCCCTAATAATAGAGATTTTATATATATATATATATGATAGATGATACGACATTAAATTAAATATATATATATATATATAAATCCTATTATATATATTCATATATATATATCTATATAACAATCATATAATAGAATCAGAATATAATATATATATATAATAATAGATAGAATGGATATATACATATATTAGAAGATTTACATTTATAATAGAATAGATATAATATATCATATCTATATATATATATATATATATATATATATATATATATACATAGAATAATATAATATATATATATATATATATTTATATATATACTATCCATATATAATATATTCTAATAATAATATATATATATTATAGATATATATATAGATTATATATAACTACATATATATATATATATAACATATTATAATATATATATATAGATATATATATATATATATGTATATAATATTATTAGATATAATATATATATAATATTATATAAATATAGATATATATATATATATGATATTAATATATATCTACATATATATATAATAATGTTGGTATATATAGATATATATATATTAGATAGATATATTATATATATATATATATATATATATAAATTATATATATATATATATAATATAAATTTTTCTATTTAATAAGAGAGATATATAATTAATATATATATATCTATATATATATATAGATATATATATATATATATATATATATATATATTATTAATATATATATCATATATATATATATATCTATATATATATATATATATATATATATATATGATATATATATATATATATTACGATACCTTCTAGATGAAGATTTGGAACACTTACTTAATAAAGGAAAATGTTAGTGAAAATTGTGTAGCTGATGATATAAATATAATCTATTTCTAAAAGATAAAACACGAAATTAAAAACAGATGCTAACATGGCAGAATGTTTCCTTGACTTTCGATTTTGAGATAGAACCTCCTTGAAAAAGCCCTATTATTGCAAATCATATTACGGAGACTAGATTTCCTTTAAGCTTGTGCTTTGCACATCAATTTGACTCGGATAAGTCAAATCTATTTTATGCTATTTTATTCTATTTGTTTTTAAACGGCTTCAGGAATTAAAGGACACTCCAACAGGAAAAGAGGGTAATTCATATTAACAGACTCCCAGAGGATGTTGTGCAATTGCCACTTCAGAAGTTCAAGCGGAAATGCAATGCATTACTACCCTAATACTAATACTCATTACACTTTGATGCATTTTGTTCTATCTACTTATTAATTCACTTTTTCTTTTTTTTAATAAGTGGTATCTCTTTTCTCTATATTTCTCTTTGCTTCTTCTTACTCCTTCCTAATGAACACCATAGTCTTTGGAAGATTGAATTTAAAGTCAATGTCCCTTGTGGGCTTGTTCCATACGAATAGGTTTCATCTACTGAATAATAAAAATAATAATAATAGTAATAAAAATCATTAGGATTTTCGCCAAGCATACCAGTTAGAATTCCTCAGACTAACTAACCTTGTAACACTTCCATTAAGAGCCCATTAGAACCATAGAGAATTCAAGATGGAGACACTGGTAATTCTTCTCATTCAGTCTCCCAAAATCAACTTTATCTGCCCGCTCCACTTTTCCAGCAAGGACCCCGTTCATGGCTATCCCTGGCATTCCCTGCACGAAGAAGGAGATAGCGCCAGGGAGCATCGACTTCTTTTACATAAATCTCGTTTCCAGTGCAAAGGAAAGTCAGAGAAATGAGAAGGAATGTGACACCAGGGCGAAGGTGCCAGAGGGATGATAACTGACGTCTTGCATGGCTGAATTTTATGATATTCTTTGTCAGTATCTGCGTCAATTCTTGCAGTTTAATGTAGGACATTTACGAAAATATTAAGGATGTATATAATATAGAATAATATATATATATATATAATATATATATATATATATCTATATATATATATGCATACACGCACACACACACACACACACACATATATATATAAATATATATATATATATATATATATATATATATATATATATATATATATATATATATTAAAACAACACCTAATATCAACTTAATTTTCAAAAAGTTGTTCATCCTTATAAAGTGACCAAGAACAGCAGGTTATCAATCTTGAGACTTTTGACCGACAAATAATTGATCTTACTACATTTTATATTGACTGCATGGATATTTTCATGTTGTTCATTTACAATAATTATTTTCCCTTTTTCAAATAGATTTGTGTTGTTTCCTCGTAATCAAACGACTCCCAAAGGACACTGAAGAACTTGAGACCTGAAAGAAAATACTTTTGCATTTGGGAGAGGAATCAACTGTTCGGTAACAAAGCCTTGATCTTCACAGAGGACAGAACCAAAAGAGGATTCTGTAACCAACTAGGTTCCTG
>NC_087206.1:18690746-18693246 GCF_015104395.2 Macrobrachium nipponense
ATATATATATATATATCTATATATATCGAGCTACAATGTCCTTTAATATCTAATTCGCTCTACCTCGGATTTAATATATTTTCATATATGCTTAACCGAAGGGGAATTTTTTCTCGATATAGACTTGTCTGGATCGGGGCGCGAACACAGGATCCTTCCAAATCCTATAATATTATATATATATATATAATATATATATATATATATATATATATATAGATATATATATATAATATATATATATATATGTATGTATATATATATATATATATATATATATATATATTATACATAAACTTATATACATAATTATATACATAATTATTTAAATGAACCATTCAATCATTCCACTTCCACCTTAGATTAGTCTTATCTATTTCATATGTATAAAAGAATTTCCTGATTTACATCTCTGTACTTTTTTTTATTCCATCCCCTCCAATACTAAGCTTATAAAAACCACTTGTCAAAATTTAGTTAAAACGATCCCGATTTTTTCCTTGTTTATTCAAATTTCCGTTGCCCGAAAGTAACTCGGGTCACAATGAAAACATTTATTTTGATTTTGTAACTGAAGGTTTAGTTGCTCTACCTTACTTTTATAGAAGATAAAAAAAAAAGAATTTTATATAAAAAATCTTTTATTTACTGTAAATTTCATAAATACATTGCCAAATAAAATGAATCCAACGTAAAATAAAGTAAATGTTAGTAATACGAATTCCAGATGAAACTCTATTTTAATATATTATCTATAAAAAAATAGATTTTAAGTGTAAAATTTCAGAATTTATTCTTGCATCAATAATTTCATCATGAACAATTTTCAGAACTATCAAGAAAACGGGTGAAAATTTACCAATCTTTGCAAATACGCAAAGATAAGATAATGCTAATTTATTTTTAAGAAATTACTATGACCTGACATTCCATTTTGAAACAGATGTATCCTTTATCCCGACACGAAAAGAATATTTTCAAATTTGTAATGAGTTCTGTCGTGGTGTAAAATACTGAATGTTCTTTCCAGGGGAACCTTTAAATTGAACTGAGTTAGGTAGATATACTGTCATTGCTTATTGTTTTACAGGGGTGAAATAAACGAGATATAAAGCAAATAATAACTCATGGAATATCATGCAATATAATTAATAGATTCGCGGGCATTCTTCCTTTTCAATAATAATAATAATAATAATAATAATAATAATAATAATAATAATAATAATAATAATAATAACAATAACAATAATAATAATAATAATAATAATAATAATAATAAAATTATTATTATTATTATTATTATTATTATTATTATTATTATTATTATTATTATTATTATTATTATCATTTTTTATCACAGTCCAATTCGACTGGGTGGTATTTATGGTGTGGGGTTACGGGTTGCATCCTACCTCCTTGGGAGTCCATCACTTTTCTTACTAATTGCACTGTTTCTAAGAGCCTACTCTTCTGCATCAGTCCTGGAGCTACTTCAGCCTCTAGTTTTTCCAGATACCTTTTCAGGGATCTTGGGATGGTGCTTATTATTGTTATTATTATTATTATTATTATTATTATTATTATTATTATTATTATTATTGCTTCAAGAAAAGTTATTGTTGTCGATCGGGTCAATAATATTTTCATAGTTATCGATTTTGCTGCAGACTTAAATGAATCACGGTTAAATAGGATTTGATAAATATGAAAACTATATCCATCTACCAGAAATTTCTTTTTTTGGATTTATTTGTAAACCCTAGAAAATCTCCTCCCCTGAACAGCTCACTGAAGGATTATCATATTTAGTCAATATCATTTGCGTATGCTGGTCGATATATTTATTTGGTCACTTGACTCAAGAGGTGCAGGTTACCTTACTGAGGCAATGCGAATATTAGTAAATTCAATTAATTTTCTAATTTCAATGGAAGCTAAGGTCGTAGTAACGACTGAAATTTGACGGGCTATGAATACGTTGATTATGTTTCAATCAAGGAAACATCACAATAGATCTAGTTCAATATAATGTGCCATATTTCTAGAGGTGTGAAGCAAGATTCCTCTTAGATCAACAGACCAACTTCATTTACGTGTGTTCTAGTACTTTTAATTTGAATGAATTTTAGAATCTCTCCTACAATTTCCATTCAAAACAATACAATCAAGTCTAGGATCAAAATAAATAATGGAAACCGGGTATGTATACAGGGATGAAACAACACTAAATGGATGATTATTTAAGGGGAAATTTTTATCTTGCGTAAGCGCTACTTGGCTTAGACTCTAGTGAAAGATTACAAAAGGGTAACTAAACGAAGGGTAGACTGAATAAGAACTGGAAATCTAATAGACTGAAATTGCAAATGAAAGTAATATCATGCAGTGGAATAATCCTTTCACAGTATAGGTCATCAAATAGTGTTCTACCTATGTTGCTAAGTTTTAAACTTCAACTACTTGTGTGTTTTCTGTTACTTTTAGTTTTAATTCATTT
>NC_087206.1:18703246-18708246 GCF_015104395.2 Macrobrachium nipponense
GCGTATGCATTGCTTAATGTGTTTTTTATATATACATTACTTTAAAGAAATAATCGCATTCCAATATTATATAGACTAACTTGGCGTACAACTGAAACACCCATGATCTAACCTTTAGTTCCCCACCCCCCCCACCACCCTCCAACCATCTCCCCGCCCCCCCGCCCCCCACTTCCAATCCCCTTCCCAAAAAAAAAAAAATTTAAAAAAATTCTAAATTCTCCCTCCAGCAAGGAGGTTGTATGCTGCGTACGCATTGCTTAATGGTTTTTTATTTTTTAATATGTTTAAGAAATAATCGGCATTCCAGTGTTACATAGAATAACTTGTCGTACACCTGAACACCCATATCTAACCGTAGTCCCCACCCCCCCCCCCCACCAACCAACCCCCTCCCCACGAAAAAAAAAAAACAAAATGGAAATACGGAAATCGGAACAGACTTTCCAAGCATGGAAATCGAGGGACCAAACATTTACTGAGCCGTGAAAAGCGAAGATTAATGATTGCCAGAGAGTAAACGTGGGAATTTAATGCCCTTGGAAGGTTAGCACAGGATGAGGATCCTGCGTCTTGGAGCTCAAATGATTTCGTGCTCGTTTATCAGACATTTATTAATCGAGTAAAATATTTAGTATTTCTCCACATTTCTCAAGCGTTCTCGGCTCTGAGGTTTGCTCTAATCGCAATGATGTGTCCGCTTAAGCATAAAGAAAGGACAGTATTACCATAAATCACATGCAACAAAAATAAAGTTTTTTAATTAAGGGGTTTTAATAAGGCACTCCCATGGGTTTAAATGGTGCCATTGAAACCATAACATCCTCGATTTAAAATTAAGTACGTAGTATCAGGTAAACAAATTCACGGATGAAACTTCTAACTATTTCGACTTCAGTGAGAAACAAAGACGAAAAGGGTACCTTTTCAAGTGATTCGAATCTCAATAGTACTTTGGCTTCTAAAAAAACAAAGCGAGATCCGACCTCCAGCTTACTCGGGACGAGTGCAAGATTTTCCACTGACGTCTTGCAAACATTATATTCCTAACCTAACGTGGTCTTCGTAATTAATAGTCATAGTTAGTAATACTCATACTAACAATAAGGATCAAATAAAAAGGACACAGATTAAACACGCTTGTGTATTCTCAGTTATAAGTGGAGACACGAAATAACGGAACAGAAACATAAGCTCTAAATTACGTACATCAAATTAACTAACATGAGCCAACTCTACAGATAGCCCTTTGTTTCACTGAGGACAATTAAACAAATACCATATATTTTGTTTGAAATATTTTTACTGTAATCTTCAATATGTATATTATTAATTTTTTTTTTACATTTCTATTCTAATAAATAATTCCTAATTATCCTATGACAAAAATTTCTGTATCTTTAACTCAATGCTAAACACCATTTCTCAGACGTTTTTAGACCTTTTGTTTACCTAATACGTGAAAAGAACACATGCTCACTTTGTACATCTGTCGAATAAAAACAATTATGGAAAAGCTATCTAGAGTTATGTTTAACGTTTACTGTACTAGATTTCTATCGAGACAAAGAACTGAATCTTAATTCAATCTTCAAAAAACTAAAAGAGATCATAGATGAAATAAAAACACGCCGTGAGCTCAAGAAATCCATTTTCATGTCGGTAAGGAACATAAAGTGCATAATGTGTAACGAAGAACCACTTTATATTTTCTCCTAAAAGTATTCCGTTACACAAAGGGTATTTAGTTATTATGTTCCCTTTGGCTGACAGTATAAGAAAAAGGACTTTGGTGTTAAACAAACTTTGTCGCTACAGGTGTTATGTTGCAACAAATACCCTTCTCGCATATCATACCAAGAAAAAGAATAAAGATTGAAATACATATTGCGACTTTGTATTAGCTGGTATCAGAAACACAGTATTTAGATATATGATTATCAGACTCGATTATGTGACTTGAAACGAATATCTTGTACTAGAGAGGATTCCATGTAATATGATATTTATTTCCGAAAGTTTGGAAATGTAGTTCCCTCATTTAAAATCTCTCTCTCTCTCTCTCTCTCTCTCTCTCTCTCTCTCTCTCTCTCTCTCTCTCTCTCTCTCTCTCTCTGTAATTTCACGAGTCACCAATTAATTTCTCCAACTCTAATCCCAGTATCAAATTAACATCATTTGACCTGGAGTTGAGCCGAGGGAAATTCAGGATATTCAATACAAGCAAAAGTCCAGGAATGGCCTGGAAGCCAATAAAACGAGGAGGGAGGTTTCACAATTAAGGAAAACCAAAGTCACTTTCTTTTCATTTCGACAGAATCTGACTTAGGTACTTCTGAAAGGAGTCTTTCGTGACTAAGTTAGTCGATAATAGGTAAGGGAAGGAAATAAGTGAATATGATTGATTGAGATTATTTTTGTATTCCATTTTTTGTATTTCTGCTTATTAACTCTTATTAGCATTTCTGTTCAGAGGTTCATAATAATTAATTTTGGCTCTTGTTTATAAATTACGACGTTCGTTTGATCATTTAATGCTCTCTTTTTTCTTTCTCTCTCTCTCTCTCTCTCTCTCTCTCCTTTTTTTCGATACCCAAGATGTTGTGACGTCATTTTTAACAAGCATAAACCAATTAACTAATCTCTTCTTCTTCTCACATGGCAGATGGTAACATTCCAAGTTCACATAAAACACAATTGTTTGGTAATTGTCATTATTTCTGATCTTCAAAGTCTTTTTCCATCTATATGTCTGCCCATCGTTTTTTTTTTTTTTGTTTTTTATGAGTGTCACTCTGTCTATGATTTAGTCTCTCTCTCTCTCTCTCTCTCTCTCTCTCTCTCTCTCTCTCTCTCTCTCTCTCTCTCCAGTAAGTCTGCCAGATCAAAGTCGATATTATGGACAGAATTAATATCCTATGACCCGATTATTGAAGAAATTCAATACATTGAGTAATAGTTGATACTCCATTGGAAATTTCATTGGAATTGGTATCCTTCCCCAACTAAGTTTCTCAACGAGACCTTAATGAGGCCCGTCTGGGGGGAATCTTCGAATGTATAATAGTGTCTTTTCTTCCAGAAGGTAATTTGACGATCTTTTGAATGCAGATAATTTTCTTTGTCCGAAGTTTTCAGTAATAATCTCTCTCTCTCTCTCTCTCTCTCTCTCTCTCTCTCTCTCTCTCTCTCTCTCATTCCTGTAACTATTATTGTATTGTCATTTTATTTATCTGAAAAGAAAACCATTGCATCCACACTTTTTTTTATCCGCCCTCAGATCTTAAAAACTGCTGTGACTACAGGGCTGCAAATTAGTTTGTTGATCACCCACCCTCCAATCATTGCAGCCCTCTAGCCTCAGTAGCTTTTATTTTATTTGAGGTTAAAGTTAGCCAAAATCATGTGTCTGGCAACGATATAGACCAGGCAACCACCGGGCTCGGCCGCGGCTTATACAGTATTAGATCGAGATCGACCGAAAGATAGATCTGTTTTCTTTGGCATTGATTATAAGATGTACTTACAGAAAACTCGATTGCGCCGAAGAAAGAAACTTAAGCGCATTTTTCTGCTTGTTTTTGTGCGTTTTTCCCTTTGGCTACAATTACCTTTCAGAGCTATTTCATACCTTCTCAGTCTGACTTCTTCTTTCTTCTTCTTCTTCTTCTTCTTCTTCTTCTTCTCTGTAAATGAATGTATATTTTACTGTAAGTTGACACTCCGCTCGTCTCTGTATGTTTCTCTTTATCTTGTCCCATTTCTGATTGTTTCTTATTCCGTCTGTCGGCCTCTCTCTGCATATGACCTGCACGAGTCCAGTCTTCGGATCTTAACCTTCGTTGTATATATTATTATATGACCTATAGATTGACGAAGAGAAATCCAAGAAATTTTTTATCTTTCAAAATTCCAACATGTAAGGAAAGGCAATGAAAAGTCTGTATAGGTATTTCAGTGGATTAAGGCGTGATCTAACCCCACCCCTGTAATTTTTTTCTTTTTTACGAGACCCTTATGAAGGCGGTCGAAGGGAATCGGCAGTGAATGAGATCGTTTGGAAAAGGGGAAGGTAGAGGGATTAGTAAAGATGATGATGGCCTTCCCTCCGGAGGGAGGCTTAGGGATTTGCTGAATTCAAATATTGCCCATTTGTCTCCGTTTGGGATTCCTACTCCGAGGTTCTCGATGATAAAACTTGATTTTCTCCTTATACTCTCTCTCTCTCTCTCTTCTTCTTCTTCTTCTTCTTTTTCTTCTTCTTCTTCTCTGTACCTTTCTGTCTATTTGATGATCGCTTTGCCCTCTACTCCTTTCTCTCTATCAGTCTCCCTTTCTCGCGGTATCTGAGTCTGTCTGTCCGTCTCTCTCTCTCTCTCTGTATCCGACTTTTTCGAGTCCATTTTTCTGACCTTAGTCAGCATAGCTGATTAACATCCTGTGACTTGAAGACTGATGAAAAATAAAAAAATTGTCAATAAATTTCATATTTGTCAAAATTCTGGAATGTTTGGAAAACCAGCGAAAGTCTGGATAAGTATTCGGATGGAGTAAGTAATCTAGCCTCAAACAAACATGTTTTCTTTTTTTAGTTTTCTGTAAAAGAAATTTTCCTATCGACCCTTAGATCTTAAAAACGACTGAGGATAGAGGACTGCAAATTGGTATGTTGATCATCCACCCTCTAATCATCAATCATATAAAATTGCAGCCCTCTAGCCTCATTAGTTATTCATTTTATTTAAGGTGAAAGTTAACCATAATCGTCCGTCTTGCAACGCAACAACACAGGCCACCACGACCGGCTGAGAGATTCATGGGCCGCGGCTCATACAGCATTATACCGAGACCACCAAGAGATAGATCTATTTTCGGTGGCCTTTGTTACACGCTGTACAAAAAACTCGATTGCGCCGAAAAAACTTCGACGCATGTTTTACTTTTATTTTTTTATTTTTTTGCGAGACCTTAATGAGACCCGTAGAGGGGAATCTCCGGGG
>NC_087206.1:18710746-18735746 GCF_015104395.2 Macrobrachium nipponense
ACCCATGAGAGGCCAGAAACTCCCTTTTTCTTTTCTTCTTCTTTTTTTTTTTTGGCCTTTGATGAGGAAAACGATCCCTGACAACCAGACACTAATGGCCCTTTCTTTTTTTTTTTTTTTTTTTTTTTTTTTTTTACAAGCTCTAGAACTACTCCACTACTCTTGTTCTGCTCCTTGTTTATCTAGAATTGAGATTCTAGATTCTTCTTTTTTTTATTTGTGGTGCTGTCGTCTGTTTGCATGTGATGATACGTCTTGGAAACATTGTTGTTTTGTCTGAACGTCCTTACAATTAAGATTTTTTCTGCATGGTTTTTTAAAAAGATCTTTAAATATCCTAAAGTTCATTTTACATGTGCAAGCTTTCAAAGGTTTTTCCCAGCAATCGTCGGAAAATAATAATAATAATAATAATAATAATAATAATAATAATAATAATAATAATAATAATAACAATAATAATAATAATAATAATAATAATAATAATAATAATAATAATAATAATAATATAATAATAATAATAATAATAAGAATAATAATAATACAATAAAATATAATGGAATAATTGATAAAGCCTACATGGGCAGTGCCAGTAATCAGATACAGCGCAGGAATAGTGGAATGGACGAAGGCAGAACTCCGCAACATAGACCAGAAAACTAAGAAACATATGACAATGCACAAAGCACTACACCCAAGTGCAAATACGGACAGACTATACATAACAGGAAAGGAAGGAGGGAGAGGACTACTAAGCATAGAGGACTGCGTCAACATCAAAAACAGAGCACTGGGGCAATATCTGATAACCAGTGAAGACGAGTGGCTCAAGAGTGCATGGGAAGAATGACTGATAAAAGTAGACGAAGACCCAGAAATATACAGAGACAGGAGAATGGCAAACAGAACAGAGGAATGGCACAACAAACCAATGCACGGACAATACATGAGACAGACTAAAGAACTGGCCAGCGATGACACATGGCAATGGTTACAGAGGGGAGAGCTCAAGAAGGAAACTGAAGGAATGATAACAGCGGCACAAGATCAGACACTAAGAACCAGATATATCCAAAGAACGATAGATGGAAATAACATCTCTCCCATATGTAGGAAGTGCAATACGAGAGATGAGACCATAAACCACATAGCAAGCGAATGTCTGGCACTTGCACAGAACCAGTATAAAAAGAGGCATGATTCAGTAGCAAAAGCCCTCCACTGGAGCCTGTACAAGAAACATCAGCTACCTTGCAGTAATAAGTGATACGAGCACCAACCTGAGGGAGTGATAGAAAACGATCAGGCAAAGATTCTGTGGGACTATGGTATCAGAACAGATAGGGTGATACGTGCAAACAGACCAGACGTGACGTTGATTGACAAAGTCAAGAAGAAAGTATCACTCATTGATGCAATACCATGGGACACCAGAGTTGAAGAGAAAGAAAGGGAAAAAATGGATAAGTATCAAGATCTGAAAATAGAAATAAGAAGGATATGGGATATGCCAGTGGAAATTGTACCCATATTCATAGGAGCACTAGGCACGATCCCAAGATCCCTGAAAAAGAATCTGGAAAAACTAGAGGCTGAGGTAGCTCCAGGACTCATGCAGAAGAGTGTGATCCTAAAAACGGCGCCCATAGTAAGGAGGCAGGATGCAACCCGGAACCCCACACTATAAATGCCACCCAGTCGAATTGGAGGACTGTGATAAAACAAGAAAAGAAAAACAAAATAATAATAATAATATGCAACATTGGCAGTGGCCTTTTTTCAGTCTAAACAGTTGAGAAACGAATTTAATCCAAGACTTTCAATTACTGAAATTAAAATAGCGCATGGAATAACTATTAACAAAACCCTTAGGGAAGTATTTTTCGTTAAAATACACATTAAAACTATAGATTATAGAATTGTGCCTAAAATTATATGAAAACCTGCCGTAAGAAAATCTTAAAAACTGTTGGGGAAAAAAATATACTGCCTCCTTCTGGGAGTAATTACCTTACGGTACCATATTAACATCATGCTGTGGATAGTGATGAAGGGATATGTTTTTAATGATGCAGCTTATATTTACTCGAATTTATCTTTTTTCTGAGAGTAATATTACTCTTGGTATCTATCTATCTACTATATATATTTCTTTCTCTCTATCTATGTTCAACTGCAAATTAGGTATCGACATGTGTGTGTGCACAGGAAATAATATTCCATAAAACAATAAGAAAAATAAAACGGTGGAGTACACGAGAATGATTGTCTTCTAAAACAGGAAAATACAAGACCTGAGGACATCGTTGACCGTAAATATATGAAATTATGAATACTATTTTACAGGAAAATATGTAATCTCAAAATGGATGTGTGTATTAACTTATCCTTTACGAGTAAATCTTTGCAGATCTGGTCAGCTGGTATAGTGGGTAGTGTCGTGGATTACCACTCAGATGTGTCTGATTCGTGTCCCATGTAGTGTGGGAAGCTGAAACCAACATTCTTTGGAAGCTTGAATTTCAAGTCAATGGCCCCTGTGTACTTGTTCCATGCGAATAGGTTTCATCTACTGAAATAATAATAATAATAATAATAATAATAATAATAATAATAATAATAATAATAATAATAATAATAATAATAATAATAATAATAAAATAATAATAATGCCACAGAAGACGGCAGGGAGGATGAGGTATCAAACAACGACACACGAAGAAACACCGACGAAGTAACAGAGAGGACGGAATGGGTAGAAAAGATTAGACAATGGATGGAGCCAGATACAGAGAGAACAAAGATCCCCTCCATGAAAGCCTACAACACCAAGAAATTAAGGGAGAAAACAAGTGAGGTCAATGAAATAATGGGCATAATACACACCACCAGTATCACACAAACAAATAACTTGGCAAATGCAGGAGCAAGATTAGTAGCAGAACTGATGGGGATTCAAACACCAGCACAACCAACCCAACAGAAACCATAACAGCAACCTCCTTGGAAAAGGCGCCTGGAAAAGCAAATCATGGTGATGAGATCTGACTTCAGTAAACTGGAAGAGATGGCAGAAAAAAAAGGCTAAGAAGCAAGAAAACAAGGGAGGAACTCAACAGAGAAATACAAAGTACAGGAGAGGGGGACTAAAAAACACAATAGAAGATGTAAAACAGAGGCTTAAGGACAAAGCACATAAGATCCAACGGTGCATGAACAGGAATAAGGGATACCAACAGAACAAACTATTCGGAACCAACCAGAAAAGACTATACAGCAACTAAGAGGGGAAGACAACCACCCAGAAATTCCTGAAGCCGAACCAAGTTAAGAGACTCTGGGAAAAACATATGGAGCAATCCGGTATCACACAACAAACATGCAACAACATGGCTCCAGGAAGTCAAGGAAGAAGAAACAGGGAGAATAAAACAAAGATTCACAGAGATCACGACAGACACAGTCAGACACCAACTAAAGAAAAGGCCAAACTGGAAAGCCCTAGGTCCCGATGAAGTCCATGGATACTGGCTCAAAAACTTCAAGGTCCTACACCCACGAACAGCAGAACAACTCCAGCATTGTATCTCAAATCACCATGCACCCAAATGGATGACCACAGGAAGAACTTCCTTAGTACAAAAAGACAAGAGTAAGGGAAATATAGTCAGTAACTACAGGCCTATCACCTGCCTACCAATAATGTGGAAGTTACTAGCAGGTATCATCAGTGAAAGGCTATACAACTACCTAGAGGAGACAAACACCATCACCCCCACCAACAGAAGGCCGCAGAAGGAAGTGTAGGGCACAAAAGACCAGCTCCTGATAGACAAAATGGTAATGAAGAACAGTAGGAGAAGGAAAACCAACCTAAGCATGGCATGGATAGACTATAAGAAAGCCTTCGACATGATACCACACACATGGCTAATAGAATGTCTGAAAATATATGGGGCAGAGGAAAACACCATCAGCTTCCTCAAAAATACAATGCGCAACTGGAATACAATACTTACAAGCTCTGGAATAAGACTAGCAGAGGTTAATATCAGGAGAGGGATCTTCCAGGGCGACTCACTGTCCCCACTACTCTTTGTAGTAGCCATGATTCAACATGACAAAAGTATTACAGAAGATGGATGCCGGGTACCAACTCAAGAAAAGAGGCAACAGAATCAACCATCTGAATGTTCATGGACGACATCAAGTCTGTATGGTAAGAGCATCAAGGAAATAGATACCCTAATCCAGACTGTAAGGATTGTATCTGGGGACATCAGGATGGAGTTTGGAATAGAAAAATGCGCCTTAGTCAACATACAAAAAGGCAAAGTAAGCAAGGACTGAAGGGATAAAGCTACCAGATGGGACCAACATCAAACACATGATGAGACAGGATAAAAATACCTGGGAATAATGGAAGGAGGGGATATAAAAACACCAAGAGATGAAGGACACGATCAAGGAAAGAATATATGCAGAGACTCAAGGCGATACCCAAGTCAAAACTCAACGCCGGAAATATGATAAAAGCCATAAACACATGGGTAGTGCCAGTAATCAGATACAGCACAGGAATAGTGGAATGGACGAAGACAGAACTCCACAGCATAGATCAGAAAACCAGGAAACATATGACAATACACAAAGCACTACACCCAAGTGCAAATACGGACAGACTATACATAACAGGAAAGGAAGGAGGGAGAGGACTACTAAGTATAGAGGACTGCGTCAACATCGAGAACAGAGCACTGGGGTGGGGCAATATCTGAAAAACCAGTGAAGACGAGTGGCTAAAAGAGTGCATGGAAGAAGGACTAATAAAAGTAGAACAAAGACCCAGAAATATACAGAGACAGGAGCCAATGACAGACAGAACAGAGGACTGGCTCAACAAACCAGTGCACGGACAATACATGAGACAGACTAAAGAACTAGCCAGTGATGCACATGGCAATGGCTACAGAGGGGAGAGCTAAAGAAGGAAAAAAACTGAAGGAATGATAACAGCGGCACAAGATCAGGCCCTAAGAACCAGATATGTTCAAAGAACGATAGACGGAAATAACATATCTCCCATATGTTGGAAGTGGCAATACGAAAAATGAAACCATAAACCACATAGCAAGCGAATGCCCGGCACTTGCACAGAACCAATACAAAAAGAGGCATGATTCAGTGGCAAAAGCTCTAAAGCCCCACTGGAGCCTGTGCAAGAAACATCAGCTACTTCAGTAATAAGTGGTACGAGCACCAACCTGAGGGGTGATAGAAAACGATCAGGCAAAGATCATCTGGGACTATGGTATCAGAACGGATAGGGTGATACGTGCAAACTGACCAGACAAAGTCAAGAAGAAAGTATCACTCATTGATGTCGCAATACCATGGGACACCAGAGTTGAAGAGAAAAGAGAGGGAAAAAATGGATAAGTATCAAGATCTGAAAATAGAATTAAGAAGGATATGGGATATGCAGTGGAAATCGTACCCATAATCATAGGAGCACTAGGCACGATCCCAAGATCCCTGAAAAGGAATCTAGAAAAACTAGAGGCTGAAGTAGCTCCAGGACTCATGCAGAAGAGTGTGATCCTGGAAACGGTACACATAATAAGAAAAGTGATGGACTCCTAAGGAGGCAGGATGCAACCCGGAACCCCACACTATAAATACCACCCAGTCGAATTGGAGGACTGTGATGGAGCAAAAAAAAAAAAAATAAATAAATAAAATAATAATAATAATAATAATAATAATAATAATAATAATAATAATAATAATAATATAATAATAATAATAATAATTCCTGGTACTTCGAAAAACAATGAGATATGCCCAACGTAAAAAGATGTCGAAATAAGTCTTAGTGAGAGCTAAAATTCAGTAATGACCTGTATCCCTGTTGATGGAAGCCATCTAAAACGTTTATAACGCACTGAAGACCAGTATTTTTCGTTTCCTTCTGGTTTAATTGAAAGATGGAGTGTTCTTAGGGTACCTTATGTAATTATGTTCTCGTAT
Organism: Macrobrachium nipponense; assembly: GCF_015104395.2. Taxonomy (NCBI): domain Eukaryota; kingdom Metazoa; phylum Arthropoda; class Malacostraca; order Decapoda; family Palaemonidae; genus Macrobrachium; species Macrobrachium nipponense. Next base: position 18,716,777 of record NC_087206.1, read on the forward strand.
TAGAAAAATTGTGTAGTTAATATTAATTACTGGCATCCAGATGAGAGAGAGAGAGAGAGAGAGAGAGAGAGAGAGAGAGAGAGAGAGAGAGAGAGAGAGAGAGCAGTATTCAGCATATGAAAATTAATGGAGGGGCTGGTGATGGAGAGCTTTGAAATTTTTCGTTGTGGACCAAGAAATATTATACTTGCTGGGTCATAAACCGTACAAATGATAAGGCTAATTTCCTTTCTCTTGCAATTGTGAAGTTAATGAACGTTCCGCTAAAAAATAAATCTATGAAGCTTTAAAGTCTGGAAAGAAGATAGACTGTTCATCATAAGGGGAGACTTATCGTCGGGTTTCTCTGCAACCCTCTCCCCCCGACCCTCCTCCCGACCGTTCCCAACCCTACCCCCATAATACCCCATCTGACCTGAAACAGAAGAGATCAGGCAGAATGCACGGAAGATGAAAAACTAATAATTTTTTTTTTTTACTGCACTTTGTAATAAATATCAAGAGTTTAATACAGTTAGCAGTTGATCATACAAAGGACCAAGGGAACGAAACTGAAATAAGTACGACATAAAAAAAAAAAAATTCCATGAACTATGGAATATAGGACAAAATTTCCTCTTGTAATAGATGTCAGGAGTCTGACACAGTTGGCAGAATCAGGACGAATAAGACAAAATGTGCTGTTTCCTGAAATGTCAAATGGAAACATTTTACTTTGTAACATATACCGAGATTCTAACATAATTTCTGCTGGTCTTACAGAGGAGTAACAACACCAAAACAAAAAAAATATATAAATAATAAATGCTCTTAAAAAAGAGAGAATCATCAAATGATTAGAGAAACCTCACTCGAGAATTTGTCCTGCTGGAATCTTGAGTTTTCACTCGAGAATTTTTTCTGCGCGAATTCTGAATTTTACTCTATACTTTTTTATCACTGGAATTTTGAATTTTCACTCTAGAAGTTTTTTTTTACTAGATTCTTGAATTTTCACTCTTGAATTTTTCATGCAGGAATTTTAATTTTTACCCTAAAACTTTTCCTACTGTAATCGTGTAACTTTCACTCTAAAATATCTCCAGTTGGAATTTTGAATTTTCACTCTAGAATTTCTGTTACTGGAATTTAGAATTTTCCCCTTAAAAATTTCGTACTGGAATTTTAAATTTTCATTCTAGAACCTTTCCTACTGTGATCCTGAACTTGAACTCTAGAATATTTAATTCTGGAATTCTGATTTTTTTACTCTAGAATTTTCCCTACTGGAATTCTGAATTTTCGCTCTAGAATTTTTTCCTACTGGAATTTGTATTTTAATCCTAGAACTTTTCCTACTGTAATATTGAATTTCCCTTCAGAATATTTCCTGTTGGAATTTAAAAGTTTTGCTCTAGAATTTTTCCTACTAGAATTCTGAATTTTCACTCTAGAATTTTTTCCTGCTGGAATTTGTATTTTTACTCTTGAACTTTTTCTACTGTAAACTTGAACTTTCGCTCTGGAATATTTCCTGTTTGAATTTAGAAGTTTCGCTCTAGAAATTTTCCTACAGGAATTTTGAATTTTCTCTCTAGAATTTTTTTCTTACTGGAATTTGTAGAGCTTTTCCTACTGTAAACTTGAACTTTCGCTCTAGAATATTTCCTGTTGGAATTTCAAAGTTTCACTCTAGAATTTTTCTTACTGGAATTCTGAATTTTCACTCTAGAACTGGTTCCTACTGGAATTTGTATTTTGACTATAGTACTTTTCCTACTGTAATCTTGAACTTTTGCTCTAGAATATTTCTTATTGGAATTTAGAATTTTCGCTCTAGAATTTTTCCTACAGGAATTTTGAATTTTCTCTCTAGAATTTTTCCTACTAGAATTTTCAATTTTCAGTCTCGAACTTTTCCTACTGTAATCTTGAACTTTCGTTCTAGAATATTTTCTATTGGAATTTAGAATTTTCGCTCTAAAATTTTTCCTACAGGAACTATGAATTTTCTCTCTAGAATTTTTCGTACTGGAATTTTCAATTTTCAGTCTCGAACTTTTCCTACTGGAATCTTGAACTTTCACGACTTCTCCTAAAATTTTGATGAAAAGTGCAATTTGAAAAGGAAGTATTTTTCGAAAAAGGGAAATAAGAAGCCCGCGAAGGAAATGATTCCGGCTTGCAATAGTATCAGTTGCTTGCAGAAGGCAGTCAGCAGAAAAAGCGAAATTGTTTTCTAAAGTTCATGAGGCGTCTTCATCTCAGAATTTTGCTTTTCACTGATGCTGGCCATAAGAAATCTGTCTGATTTTTTTTTTTTTTTACTTTTTTTTTTGAAGTGTAAAAGGAACGTTTAGAAGAAGAGACTTAGAAAAAATACTGGATGTTGACTTGTAATCATTTGTATTCCATTATCATCATCACATATATAAATATTCTGACCCTAGTTTTTGAGTCATTTCTTTTGTTAACCTAGCGTTACAATTATAATTGTTATTAGCAGGAAGCAGACCTTCTCGGATACACGTCTTTATTAAAAAGAATGGCATAGTTAACTGACTTTATCTTATAAAGAATTTTCTCTATTTTCAGAAAATTCGTCTTTCATAATCTGCGAGACTGTTAAGTAATTGGCCTATATTCATGGTGTTATTGTGGTAGTTTTAATGCCAAAGTCTTTTATTATCAATACTAAGATAATACCAGACTTTGGCATTAAAAATACGGCAATAACACCATGAACACAGGCCAGTTACTTAACAGTCGCAGATCATGGAAGATGAATTATCAGAAAAATAGAGAAAACTCTGTATAAGATAAATCCTGTTAACGCTGCCATTCTTTTTTCATAAGATATTAATATTATTATTATTAAATTAATTGCTGCCTCAGCTGCATCCAGTTTACATAGAGTTCTCTCTGCTTTTCTTATATGTGATTTCTCTTTGCTATGGCATAGGGTCAGTAACGTGCCGATGTTTATCATCTTAAGGAAGAAAAATTGTCTTAGATCAGGGAGTAGTTTTATTTTAAACTGGTAACTCAAATGTAGATTTCCTCCCTAAAATTCTGAACATAGGCACGGTACTGGTCCGATGCAGTAGCCAAGAGAAATCAGTTATAAAAGAAAATTAGAGGAAACTACATAAACAGAATGAAGCTGATGCAGCATATCCTTCAACAATACCTATTTGAAAGAGTGTCTGCTACCCACATACTATTATTATTATTATTATTATTAGATTTTTTTTTTTTTTCTTTTTTTTTTTTTTTTTTCTATTTTGCTCTATCACACTCCTCCAATTCGACTAGGTGGTATTTATTGTGTGGGGTTCCGGGTTGCATCCTGCCTCCTTAGGAGTCCATCACTTTTCTTACTATGTGCGCCGTTTCTAGGATCACACTCTTCTGCATGAGTCCTGGAGCTACTTCAGCCTCTAGTTTTTCTAGATTCCTTTTCAGGGATCTTGGGATCGTGCCTAGTGTTCCTATGATTATGGGTACAATTTCCACTGGCTTATCCCATTCCTTCTTATTTCTATTTTCAGATCTTGATACTTATCCATTTTTTCCCTCTCTTTCCCTACAGCTCTGGTGTCCCATGGTATTGCGACATCAATGAGTGATACATTCTTCTTGACTCTGTCAATCAGCGTCACGTCTGGTCTATTTGCACGTATCACCCTATCTGTTCTGATACCATAGTCCCAGAGGATCTTTACCTGATCGTTTTCGGTTACTCCTTCAGGTTGGTGCTCGTACCACTTCTTACTGCAAGGTAGCTGATGTTTCTTGCACAGGCTCCAGTGGAGGGCTTTTGCCACTGAATCATGCCTCTTTTTGTATTGGTTCTGTGCAAGTGCCGGACATTCGCTTGCTATGTGGTTTATGGTTTCATTTTTCGTATTGCACTTCCTACATATGGGAGAGATGTTATTTCCGTCTATCGTTCTTTGGATATATCTGGTTCTTAGGGCCTGATCTTGTGCTGCTGTTATCATTCCTTCAGTTTCCTTCTCGAGCTCTCCCCTCTGTAGCCATTGCCATGTGTCATCGCTGGCTAGTTCTTTAGTCTGTCTCATGTATTGTCCGTGCATTGGTTCGTTGTGCCATTCCTCTGTTCTGTTTGTCATCCTCCTGTCTCTGCATATTTCTGGGTCTTCGTCTACTTTTATCAGTCCTTCTTCCCATGCACTCTTTAGCCACTCGTCTTCACTGGTTTACAGATATTGCCCCAGTGTTCTATTCTCGATGTTGACGCAGTCCTCTATACTTAGTAGTCCTCTCCCTCCTTCCTTTCGGGTTATGTATAGTCTGTCCATATTTGCTCTTGGGTGTAGTGCTTTGTGTATTGTCATTTGTTTCCTGGTTTTCTGATCTATGCTGCAGAGTTCTGCCTTCGTCCATTCCATTATTCCTGTGCTGTATATGATTAGTGGCACTGCCCATGTGTTTATGGCTTTTATCATGTTTCCTCCATTGAGTCTTGACTTGAGTATCGCCTTGAGTCTCTGCATATATCCTTTCCTGATCGTGTCCTTCATCTCTTGGTGTTTTATATCCCCTCCCTCCATTATTCCCAGGTATTTGTATCCAGTCTCATCTATGTGTTTGATGTTGCTCCCATCTGGTAGCTTTATCCCTTCACTTCTTGTTACTTTGCCCTTTTGTATGTTGACTAAGGCGCATTTTTCTATTCCAAACTCCATCCTGATGTCCCCAGATACAATCCTTACAGTCTGGATTAGGGTATCTATTTCCTTGATGCTCTTACCATATAGCTTGATGTCGTAAATTCTGTTCCCTCTTTTCTTGAGTTGGTACCCTGCATCCATCTTCTGTAATACTTTTGTCATGTTGAATCATGGCCACTACGAAGAGTAGTGGGGACAGCGAGTCTCCCTGGAAGATCCCTCTCCTGATATTAACCTCTGCTAGTATTATTCCAGAGCTTGTAAGTATTGTATTCCAGTTGCGGATTATATTTTTGAGGAAGCTGATAGTGTTTTCCTCTGCCCCATATATTTTCAGGCATTCTATTAGCCATGTGTGTGGTATCATGTCGAAGGCTTTCTTATAGGTCTATCCATGCCATGCTTAGGTTGGTTTTCCTTCTCTACTGTTCTTCATTACCATTTTGTCTATCAGGAGCTGGTCTTTTGTGCCCCTACACTTCCTTCTGCAGCCTTTCTGTAGGTGGGTGATGGTGTTTGTCTCCTCTAGGTATTTGTATAGCCTTTCACAGATGATACCTGTTAGTAACTTCCACATTATTGGTAGGCAGGTGATAGGACTGTAGTTACTGCTATATTTCCCTTACTCTTGTCTGTACTAATGATGTCCTTCCTGTGGTCATCCATTTGGGTGCATGGTGATTTGAGATACAATGCCGGAGTTGTTCTGCTATTCGTGGGTGTAGAGCCTTGAAGTTTTTTGAGCCAGTATCCATGGACTTCATCGGACCCTAGGGCTTTCCAGTTTGGCATTTTCTTAGTTGGTGTCTGACTGTGTCGTGACTCTGTGAATCTTTGTTTTATTCTCCCTGTTTCTTCTTCCTTGACTTCCTGAGCCATGTTGCATGTTTGTTGTGTGATACTGGATTGATCCATATGTTTGTCCAGAGTCTCTTACTTGGTCGGCTTCAGGAATTTCTTGGTGGTTGTCCTTCCCTGTTAGTTGGCTGTATAGTCTTTTCTGGTTAGTTCCGAATAGTTTGTTCTGTTGGTATCCCTTATTCCTGTTCATGTACCGTTGGATCTTATGTGCTTTGGGCCTTAAGCCTCTTTTTTTTACATCTTCTATTGTGTTGTTTAGTCTCCTCTCTTGTACTTTGTATTTCTCGTTGAGTTCCTCCCTTGTTTTCTTGCTTCTTAGCCTTTTTTCTGCCATCTCTTTCAGTTTACTCAAGTCAGATCTCATCACCATGATTTGCTTTTTTCCAGGCGCCTTTTCCAAGGAGGTTGCTGTTATGGTTTTCTGTTTAGTTGGTTATGCTGGTGGTGTTGGTGTTCGTATCCCTATCAGTTCTGCTACTAATCTTGCTCCTGCATATGCCAAGTTATTTTTTGTTTGTGTGATACTGGTGGTGTGTATATGCCCATTATTTCATTGACCTCACTTGTTTTCTCCCTTAATTTCTTGGTGTTGTTGGCTTTCATGGAGGGGATCTTTGTTCTCTCTGTATCTGGCTCCATCCATTGTCTAATCTTTTATTATTATTATTATTATTATTATTATTATTATTATTATTATTATTATTATTATTATTATTATTATTATTATTATTATTATTATTATTAGCAGGAAGCAGACCTTCACAAAATACACGTCTTTTTGAAAGAATGGCAAAGTTAATCAAGTTAACCGAATTTATCTTATAATGAATTTTTTCTACTTTCCTGATAATTCGTTTTTCATAATCAGCGAGATTGGTAAGTTATTGGTCCATATTCATGGTGTTAATCTGGTATTTCTCTGGTATTATTAACTGTAAGATACATCCTAGAGATACAACATTCAAAGTACCAGAATGACACCATGAATATGGCCAATTACTTAGCAGTCTCGCAGATCATTAAAAACGAATTATCAGAAAAATAAAGAAAATTCTTTATAAGATAAATTCGGTTATTTCTGCCATTCCTCTCAGTAAGGTATTATTATTAATTATTATTATTATTATTATTATTATTGTTGTTGTTGTTGTTGTTGTTGTTGCTTGTTGTTGTGTGTGTTTTTGCTGTTGCTGCATTGTTGTTGTTGATGCTTGGTTCTGTTTAAGACAAATGGCTTGAGTCTCGCTTCCTTTTCATTGATACATTAAAGCCTTTTGCTTTTTATGAGCTCATAAATGGATACTCTTAGACTTTCCCTCCCTTGATAAGATCAATGATGAGCTAGTCGACGGTAAACGGATATTCCTGAAGATCAATTTTCTTTCTTAAGTCTTCGACTAACCTTATCTTTAATGTTCCACTTTTATTTTTTACTACTTTTTAGCTATGGATTTACTTTTTTCATCATTCTTTTCATCGCCGTTCTTTCATTGATTTTGAATGTATTAGCCATTTTTTTTATGAAGTTAGTATTCAATAATTTTTTTTTCAATCACTTATTTTTTCTTCCTCATCCATTCAGTTCAAGTCTGACTACCTATTTCAGTCAGAATTCATTGTCAGTCTTATCCTATTCATAACAGCATTCATTAATATTCCATCTTCCTGGTTCTATCTACACTCATTACCTACTTTTTGTAACATTTCATGGTGACTTGCCCTCTTCTTTAATAGCAGTTTCAAACTCTTTTACTTGCTTTTGTAGTTTCGCGTTACTATCACCAGCAATCCATACATTAACTGAAAATATTAATATAACCATAAACTTTCAGCTACATCTGATCGTTTCCTTGATTTTTATTTATTTATTTATTCATTTTTACCAGGCATCACGCACACACACGAGCATAGGCTATAGCAAATACATAACTAGCTATAGCATAATTAATTAACTAAATAATGTAGCATTAATCACCAATACTTACCTTTGAATTAAAGTCCCACCGTGCAACGATTCCAAAATAATGTCCTTTTTAACATTATAACTATCATTCATTTCCAAAAAGGGAATTAATACAGAATCCAGGAAATGACTACACGCGAATCTCATTTCCAGACTAACCTTAAGTGAAATCTAATGAGGGAATTACATGACGTTCTTGTATCGAGGATACAACCCCTGCACTATACATCAGCCCCTTATCAGTGGTTGGCTGCCAATAAGAACGGGGCTCAGCAATAATGTCGACGATTTACACCATCATTATGGAGCATTGTGCTCGCGCGATACAGGCAACGATTATCGGAAACAAATTTCTCCGATAACAGAATGTCTTTGAAACGATTGCGTCTTTATATGGTTCCGTCTTGATACTTTATAACAGATTAAGTCTATTTATTCATTTTAGGACAGCGTTGCCTAGAAAAGGATGAAATAGCAATTAAAGGCAGATTATAAGTGAATTCCGTATCTCTTTTTGGAGTCAATACAGATAATGAGAACGTCAGCTTACTCTCTCTCTCTCTCTCTCTCTCTCTCTCTCTCTCTCTCTCTCTCTCTCTCTCTCTCTCTCTCTCTCTCACTTTTGTAGCCATTACAGATATTGAGAAAACCAGTTTCTCTCTGTCTCTCTCTCTATCTCTCACTCTCTCTATATCTCTGCAGTCATGACAGTTATTGCGACCCCAGCTCTCTCTCTCTCTCTCTCTCTCTCTCTCTCTCTCTTTCAAGGGTAATTAGAGAAACTGAAAGCATCAACTTCCTGTCTCTCAAACGTAATTGAAGAAACTAGGAATATAAGATTTATATCTCTCATAGACAGCTGTAGAAATTGAGAGAACAAGCTCTATCTCTAGAGGGCAAATGCAAAAACAATGGAAATTACTCTCTCTCTCTCTCTCTCTCTCTCTCTCTTGCATAAGTGAGATTTTTAGGGCAACATCTCCAACCTCTCTTTCTCTCTACCTCTCTCTCTATTCAAAATACTGAAAGGCATGAAGGATACAGTAACTTATTTACGTTAAACGAAAACCAGACAAGAAATAATGGATGGAAACTAGAACTGAAGAAATACAATATATTTCATTGTGGGTACTTCTGAAAAGAAAGACAGACAAAATCATTAGGACACTGTGGATGAACGGCAAAACCTGCTCCAAGAGATAAGTGAGCACACGATGTCTCCTCGGATGGACTAATAAGTCTTTGAGACATGTTAATCCTTGTAATTTGTAACTCTCTCTCTCTCCAAGTGACGTTTCAAGAGAACTTAACATCTTTCTCCCTGCCTTTCAATTAGCGAGACTTAAGTGATTAACACGGCAGTACCTCAACAAGAATGAAACAGAGAGCTTTACAGTAACTGTCCCTGGGAATTATGTTGTAGGAATAGGGAGGGGATTTGCTGGTATTGTACAATATATTTATATATATTATATATATATATATATATATATATATATATATATATATATATATATATATATATATATATATATTTTTTTTTTTTTCACAGTAGGGCATAATCATGAATAGTGATTGCTTGAAAGAATAATGATCCGTTATTATCTATCTCTTCATCATTTTACGAATTCATCGGATTAGTAATCACTTTCTTTTTCGATGACCACCATGAAAATAAGGAAATAATATCATTCTCATCTTATTTTCCTCACGTCTGATCGATTTGTGTAAATCCCTTTTGTTCTCGGTTAAACACACACACACACACACACACATATAGATATATATATATATATATATATATATATATATATATATATATATATATATATATATATATATATATATATATAATAAAGTATATCTCACATATGGGTATTCATTTTGTAAAAACTTGAGTTTTGATTTACGATTTATATCAGTACCATTATATGCTTATTATTAGCGTATAAGAAAGAACTTTGTGATAAACCGTCTTGGTGGCACCCGATTTGCATTTTATGTAAATGAAGGTATCATTACGACAGAGCATAAATCATATTCTGGGAAGGAGAATATAAAGTATTCTCTTTTTTACTTGTGCCTTAGAACTTTCATTGTGTATTGCCTCGAGTGTTTTGTAGATACACACACACACACACACAAACACACACACACACAAATATATATATATATATATTTTAGGGCTGTTGCCTTGTATAATAAGGCGCCCTATGAGGTAATGTTAGACTTGCGCTAAGTCGGTTGGTATTGTACTTCCATATTCAATGGAGTGTCTTGGGGTTTGTAGATCACTTACGAGGTCGGTATTATCTTCTTTGGTTATGACGACGATGTGTTAAACTCATGATGATTCGGTGATGAGGTGAGGTTCTTGTAGAAAACACGAAGTATAAAAATATATATATTCTTCTGAGTTTACATGGTGAAGATCAGGTATGATTGTACAAATCTTCTAATGACGATAGCTTGATCGCTTCTGTCAATGATGATGGCTAATTCTATTCTCTCTACATGATAAAGCTTAGGTAAAGAGGTACAGGTCTTCTAATGACGATAGCTTGATCGCTTCTGCCAATGATGATGGCTAATTCTATTCTCTCTACATGATAAAGCTTAGGTAAAGAGATACAGGTCTTCTAATGACGATGGCTAACTCTATTCTGTCTGTTCTACATCTCGGTTACAAGTCATAAAGGAGCAGACAGTAGCTCGAACATATGAACATACATACAATGAGACACACTACAGATCACGTAGGCCGTTTGAATTATAGGTCGCGGTAGTTGTCTCAAGCAGGGAGCTTGGACTAATGTATCAAAACAAATGAATGACCACAGATGACGGCATGTCACCTTAGCCTACATACTTTATTGTATACGTCATCTTTAGCGTCTCTAGTCTGATCACATTCCTGCAAGCAATCTGGTTGACCTCTTTAGTTTTAGTCTTTAAATATGTGGACTAACATTCCATATTTTTATTATGTAATCATTACATAAAAGCTCGGTCAGCTACCAAAACCAACCACTGAATATTACTCAAACTTGACTTGCATTTGACTTATAGGAGTGTGATACAGACACTATGTGAATATATATAGATAATAGAAAATACTTATAAGTAAAAAAAAAAATTCATGGTGTACACAAATACAGATTCAAGTAATAAAATATTAGACATAATATGCATATGATATTCATAAATAATAGTGATCACGTGATATATACTGATACAGTTTTTCACCTCATCTCATTAAGATACATATGCTACAGAAAATACTAATATATTCTGATAACATGATAAAAATCATATTTTAACTGATAAACATTTCATATATGAATTGATAAAATTATTAATGTTTATGCTGATTGATTCGTTGATTTTTATGCTAACTGTTATATATCTGCAGTTATTGGTAAGATAAAAGGTAACAGATTGATTATAGGCTACCTGAGTTATTTATACATATGTATATGGACTCATATAACTATGATTAATATATGTGCACTTTAAATAGATTCCTATTGCATACACGCAAAGATATATTTCGACTCTGTTATATATGATCATTTATATATAGGATACATGATACTTTATATAATAGGATACATGACCGAGGTTATACTACTACATATTTAACTAGCGTTCGAACAACTTTTCGTTCATTACACAGTGCCAGACAACCACCTATAGCCAAATGAAATGGCCAATTTCAATTGGTTAAAACAAGGGGAAAATTGCCTGGCGGGGTCCAACGTTCTATTTCGGCCTCATAATTATTCTCTGCATCCTAAGCCACACGATTACGTTCGCGATGAATAAAATCCCCCCAGCACGAGTCCTTCGCCAGCAAAGTAGAGTTGAATATCCTTCGGGTCGTAATTGTCGGAAGTATGTCCCTTTTGTAGTCGATTTCCGACAGCCGCCGGAGCGTTCCGCATTAAAACGAGATTAACGACGGGATACGGTGTCGGACGAAGACGTCCAAGAAATTCCTTTCACATTGTAGGTGGTTGTTACTTGACTGTAGTCGTCCGCTGCAACGAACGATTTTTTTGAAGTTGCGATGTGAAACTCTCGTACTGCAGGATACTGTAACCAGGTTCCATTAATCAGCCTGCAAGTGAAATTATACTTGTCACGAGGGCAAAGTAAATTCAGACGACATCCAAATACAGGGGGGGAGAAAAGCCATTTAGAACCAGACTCAACCCACATGAATTCGCTGATATTTGTGGAATTCAGAAGAGTCAGCTGTACAAACTTTTTTATCCATGGCATTAACAACGAGTGAACCTATCCAGGTCTATGATGACTGTAAAAATATCCATAATTATAAGAAATAAACAGATATCATTACGAATCCCAAAGAAAATTCGATATTACTGGTAGTAAGTTACTAGACAAAGAAGTGGAAAACGGAGCTATTTGTAAGATTGCCAGGCAACATAAGAGTCAAAGAGAATATTAATCATGATTCTGTATTTCTCTATGCTAACTGAAATTAAGTTGTGATAAAATCTGATCCTATGTGCCCCTAACAAAAGTTTCATATTCACTTTTCTCGAGCGCATCCTCTGAGGTTAATTTTTAAACTTTATTAATAGGCAGGCGATGCAACGAAAGAATCACTATGTAACTAATTTCTATATAAACTTTGAGTTTTTTCAAGAAAATGTGACATTTTCCCATGAATGTGATTTACTTGAATTGTGATAGACTAATGTTGCAAGTAAATTTTTCATATCCATTACTTGATACCTCCAATTGTCTATGAGGTTCAGAAAGAAAAAAAAATTAATTCATTTTGATGTTATAGAAATTCTATTTGCTTATTTTGTTTATCAATTTTAAAATGATTGCAACTCCTTAACTAAAATTGCATTGCGCATACGGATAGACACTTGTACATAACGTTTGCCATGTCCATGAGAAGTTCGGGCTAAGCATTCCTTTCTCCAGCAACCTGCTTTGCAAGCACGAGACGACACACACAGATGAAGCCTATGCAAGCAGATTATTGAGGTTAAACAGAACAATGATTAGTCGGCAAACGCGACAGGCATCTTCTAGACTGATGACGTCATCACCAGCTTAAGAGTTACGTTACTTGCTGGAATAGATAAGACTTTAGTATTTTCAAATGATATTTTTTGTTTTAATTCTCCACCCACATGAGAAGAATGTCTGAAAAAAAAAACAGTACCCAAATTGAACAATATAATATTAGTTTCATGTTGGAAATCTGCATGATTGTAAATAAATGTAATTAGATATTCCTTATTCAAACTAAATGAAAAGGTTTTCCATACAAATTCTATTATATATTATTAGCCCTGTATAAGATTCATATAGGATTACTCCATAGATATTACATTTTCACTTCTAGACTTCCTGACTTTTAAAAAATCTATTTTATTTTATTTTATTTATTCATTTTTTATTTATTTATTTATTTATTATTATTTTTTTTTTTTTTTTTCATTGACTACGAATATAAATAAACACCGGGACAGACAATATGTCAGTAGGTTTTGATATGTGTTTGAACTTTTAGCTTATTTGGTCATTACTAAAGCGTTAAGTTAGAGTTTCAAATCTTTACCGCATATATATTTGGATATTTAATTAACCTATGGTTACGTTTTTGCTTATAGATTTTATCGTGATTCCTTTTTTGTTATAATTTGTAACCCTTACGACTTCTTACGGAGTGTATTATATTGACTCTACTTGTATCCATATTTATTTTATTTTTTATATTTATTTATTGATATATTTTATATATATATATATATATATATATATATATATATATATATATATATATATATATATATATATATATATATATATATATATATATATATATATATATATATATATATATATATATATATATATATATTTGATAAATTAAAGGTTGGCTTGAATATGTGGAAAAGTGTCCTAGCGGCGTACCGTATAAGGCTACTTGCGGTATCAATTCTATAGATACAAGATATAAACGATAAAGGTATTTAAAACCGCGAGAACCGCTATAATCCAGTTAGGATCCAATATCACGAATGTAACTCGTAAGACATTGACACTTTTTTTATTTATCACTTATTCTACCAAAACCGATTGACTGGGTGATAAAATATATTATTGGTTTTCTTAATGGATAGGAATTCACACAACGAGTTATGGAGATTATCATTGATTTACACCACCCCAGTCAGATTATCATGTGTTGAATTCCATGTTTACTGATTTAGCACTCATAAATATTCCTAGCGCACTCAATTGCGGTCTTTGTTTTTTAGTCTATTAATTCTATATAACGTGTCAAGGAACTATTAACACTAAGAAGTGTTTATTCCCTCTGTCAGACTCGTAATTCTCTGTTAATAATTCTACGTATATTCTTTCAAGGATTGATTTGGCACAGGATAGGCCCCTAAACTGACAGGTATCTTAGGTGTATCCCTTGTTTTCATGACACATGTTACAATTAGTTATGTGCTTTTTATATCTGTAAGCATCGTAGGCCAGTAAAACAGTGATTTGGCTTTCTTTGACATAATAGAAAATCCTGGATGACGGAATGCAGCCAGTTTAGGACGATTGGCATGAAAGAGATTATTACTACTACCTGGTCGTTAGTCACCTGCTGTGTTCTTCGGGCTTTCCTCGTCTCGGACCTACATATAATATTACATTTGATTACATAATTCTGATACACATACTTTAAATATACTGTTTGCTCTAGGGTTTCTGTGCTCGAAGTGTTATTGTTTTTTGCGTTAGCCGCTGACCCTTGTTTCCGTTCGAAGTGTTTATTGTTTTGTTTATCGCTGTTGACTCTTGCTTTGTTCAGTTTGTAACAGTTCGGCGCTCCGACCAAGATATTCAATGCTCGCGATCTCTTGGGTTAAGGAATTTTCTTGTTTAGATACGGTTTTAACAATAGGCACGGATGTTTCTATATCTTTAGTCTAATTAATGTTCTTTGCAGTATTGTGGCGGGATTGCGGGGATAATGCGTCAGCTATGATAATTGCTTTCCCAGGTAGATATCTTATCTTGGCTCCAAAGACCTGAATGATCATTTGTCACTGAGTTCCTTTTGGACTGTGATTAAAGCCTTTGAAAAACTCGGTAAGTGACTTATGCTCAGTGAGGACTTTAACAGGATAGCTGTAGATTATGAACTTGAAATGTACTAGTGAGTTAACGATACCTAGCCCTTCCTTGCCTATTACTGTATATTTACTTTCAGAGGGCTTTAGTTTACATGAATAAAAAGCTATAGGAAAGAACTGTTTATCATATTACTGAAGTAGTACCCCTCTTACCCCTTGGTCTGAGGCGTCTGTTGCAATAAAAAAAAATTCCTTATTTAAATCAGGCATTTTTAAGTTAGGTGAGCTGCATTATTCCGCTTTTAAGATATCGAACGCCTGTTGATGCTTTTTAGACCATAATAAATCTACGCTCTTCTTCGTAAGATCTGTTAAAGGAGCTGTCATGATTGAAGAGTTACATATTTACATACGATTGTAATACCCACTACAGCGCAAAAGTGCTGTATTATAGGCATGTAGGGTATCCCCTTAAAAGTCTCCAAACACTATATTATAATTGGGGCGCAACGTAAGCCGGAGGCATACGTAAAAATTGATAATGTCCCCTGAGTTTGCTGAAAACGGTATATGAGGTACAATCACTTAGGTAATGGTATCAGGTAAAAGCCTTTAAGTAAGTCCAAGCTGGTGAAAAATTTATTCTAACCTAACAGAGATAAGATGTCGTCGGTACATGGCACTGGAAACTATCAGGAGTCGTTTCCTTGTTTAAGCGACAGAATCTACGCAGATACGCCAAGTCCGATCTTTTATGGCATGACGTTTGAGGGAAAAATTATATGGGCTTATTGGATTTCCTAATGGCTCCTATTACTAAAATTTTTCAACTTCGTCATTTATCTCTATTTTGAAATTTCATTGGGAGTCTATGCAAAGGTACGTATATAGCTTTATGTTTGTCCTTAGACCGTATTTTGTTTTCAATGACATCCGTTTTTCTCAGAGATCACTCGCTTGTGGAGAAACATCCTGGTATTCAGATAAAAGATAAAAAAAAAATTTTTGCTGAATCACCTCTGCTTGAATGACTTTACGGATATTACTTTAGATAGATTATCAGAGAGATTCATCTACGACTGGTTGGACGGGATTAAAAATTAGCAACAATAAAAAATGCGATATTTATAAACTTCGTATCCACGATATGTATACGTTTGTGGATCACTAGATTTAACTTGTTGCTGCGAGTCAACCATGTCTAGGGCTTTGTTCGCGGAAATCGTTATATTTCAGAGTGTCGGGAAGGATTAAAATTTCATTTCCCAGCAAGGTCTTTTTACACGCACTAAGACATTCGAGGGTGCATGCTTCTCGAGATTTTGCGTGCAAACTGCGACTGCGGTGTGGGAGAGATTCGGTTGGGTCATTTGAACAAAATGTTATGATTTATGAGACAAATGTATAGTTCCTCTATATAAGTTATTATTTGATTAACTGTCTCTTTTTGTTCAAACGGATTTTAATATTTTTGAAGGTTTATAGGATTTTCCTATGATAAACACGCCTTATTTTGCAGGAGGATAGATACAGATCAATGTTTTTTATAACTATAGAGGTATCTGTAAGCGCTCGCTTATCCGGACTTCTCATTAGGGAAGTTCGAACAACAGACGGTGAGTCCGTAAATACAGGATATTACGTGTACTAAAGGAATAAAACAAGATATTCTATTTTTATGGCGCGTACAGTTGGGCTTAATCCACCACTACTTATAATTACTTAGGTATTAAAAACAAAAAAAAGAGAACCTGCTCTGATTACTGATACGGTCGTGTGATGCATAGGGAAATTCCTTTTTAATTTTTTCAACATTCGCTCTCCCCACTCTTGCTAGAGTCGCTTATTTGCGTGGAATTTGCTATGCTTTGAACACTCGGCAGATTAACTGACCCTGACCGCTTGACTGGATGACACAGTAACCCAAGTGCTTAAGCACGATTTGTTTGTTTCTGTAAAGGGCTACTGTTTACCTATTTCTTTTTGTAATAATTAGGAGATCCTTCTCTTTATTACCATCGCAACGTATTGTATGTTTTTAGCATTATGTTGCTGCTAGTACGTATAAAACAACGAACGTATGAATGGACGAACTATAAAGAATTGAGCGATTACTATTAAAAATAAATTATCTCTACTGCATTATCGTGTACTTGTTGTTGTTACTTCATTCTTTGCTAAAATTTGACAAATAGTGAAGGATACCTAGTCAGCGCATTTTAGCCTAATGAAAGTTTTTTACAGACATGTTATTCATTGCAATCCAGCCGTTATTTTTTAAAGTTAAGTTGAGTCATTGAGGTTAGATTTTTTTTTAATATAACTCAAAAAACTCAAGGCTAAAACTGCGATCGGGACTTTGCAAAGGAGCATTTATTGTCATGACACCGAAATAGTGTTACCTCTAATTTATCTAGATTTGTACGGGTGTTCACTTGTTTTTGTGTGTTTTCTAATCACTACGGTGCCTAACGACCCTATCCATGCATCTGTATAAATACAGACGTTCACTGCGTAAACGCATATTCACTGTTTAATATGATTTTATTACGTAAGGGTATTAATAATCACCCAAAATGATAAAATTAACATAGTATATGATTATGATATTTCAGTAGAACTTCAGGAAACAGACACTCAAAGATAAAAAAACTCGCAGTAGCGAAATCTCAATGATGTAGATAATTTCTGTAAAAAAAGTAAGATTAAGAATGTCTCGTAACTTCAGCCACAGGAATAACGAAAATTCGACCTGCAAAGGAAAAAAAACACTTCAGTACTCCAAATGAATAAAAATTGTTACTTAGCTTAGCTTGCTTTTGTGGGAAGTCACGGTGTTCCGATAAACGACACACGGCCCTTGGTCCTCCTTCTGTTTTTAGCGGCGTTGTTTGGATGATTCGAGCCCTGAAGAAATTCCGATGCTGCAGAACGGCGTTCGGTTGTTTCTTGAAGTTTTGCCGGGGACGCTCAAATAAAAAAACGATGTTTTTCCTGAATGATTCTAATGAGAGACGAGCTTGCGTTGCCGTAGGAAAAAGACACCCTCGGTCGGGTTTTGTTTCTTGAAGTTATTCACTACTGAAATTGTTCACTAAACGATGAATACTAAGTTGCTTGAAGAATCTCTTGCCTTCGTTTTTGTCGTTTGAAGAAGATTCTTGTTGTTTTCTGAAGTCGCTCACTAAAACGATGATAATAAGTTGCTTGAAGAATCTCTTGTTTTCGTCGTCGTTGACTTCTGATGCGATACATGTTCATTATTCATCGGTTTCTCTTCGGAGAAGTTGTAGAGTTCTTCTGGGACGCTGCCACCACTTTTAGGGCTGTTTGCTTGTATAATAAGGCGCACTATGAGGTCATGGTAGACTTGCGATAATCTACACTAAGTCGGTTGGTATTGCACTTCCATATTCAATGGAGTGTCTTGGGGTTTGTAGATCACTTACGAGATCGGTATTATCTTCTTTGGTTATGACGATGATGTGTTAAACTCATGATGATTCGGTGATGAGGGTGAGGTTCTTGTAGAAAACACGAAGTATAAAAATATATATATTCTTCTGAGTTTACATGGTGAAGATCAGGTATGATTGTACCAGGTCTCTATTAGACAAAGTCTTCTTAATGACGATAACTTGATCGCTTCTGGCAATGATGATGGCTAATTCTATTTCTCTCTACATGATAAAAGCTTAGGTAAAGAGGTACAGGTCTTCTAATGACGATAGCTTGATCGTTCTGGCAATGATGATGGCTAATTCTATTCTTCTCTACATGATAAAAGCTTAGGTAAAGAGATACAGGTCTTCTAATGACGATGGCTAACTCTATTCTGTCTGTTCTACATCTCGGTTACAAGTTCATCAAAGGAGCCAGACAGTAGCTCAAACATATGAACATACATACAATGAGACACACTACAGATCACGTAGGCCGTTTGAATTATAGGTCGCGGTAGTTGTCTCAAGCAGGGAGCTTGGACTAATGTTTCAAAACAAATGAATGACCACAGATGATGGCATGTCAACTTAGCCTACATACTTTATTGTATACGTCATCTTTGGCGTCTCTAGTCTGATCACATTCCTGCAAGCAATCTGGTTGACCTATTTATTTGTTTTAGTCTTTTATATATGGACTAACATTCCATATTTTATTATGTAATCATTACATATATATATATATATATATATATATATATATATATATATATATATATATATATATATATATATTGTAACGATGAGTCGTTGTTTTTTTTAAACTATCATTACGATGGTTGCATTGTTTCCCTTAAGCCCCATAGACACTATGCATCATGATGCTCGCAGCATTAG
>NC_087206.1:18740746-18765746 GCF_015104395.2 Macrobrachium nipponense
GTGTGTCATTATGCCTAATTAGCTTTGTTCGTTTGCCATTAACCAAGCATTTTCTCCAATGCAAGAATTTATTTTAAGCAATTGTACGTCGCGTCAAAAAATAGTTCGAATCATCAAACATTATATGTTAAAAAAAATGATTGCCTAATACTGGCTGGAACATTGCAGATATTTCGCGGAAACCTCGTTTCATACTAGTTTGAGTTTCTAAACTATGGTCATTGTAACTCTGGATATTATGAGAAATTAAGTTTATACGGAGCTAGACTAGACCGAAGCTGCCTAAATTGATCATTAATGACGCTAAGTAGTTTCCCCTTTGTACGCGTTACATTCATGAGTTGGCAGGGAACAGAATTCTGGGCGAAGGCCTTTTTGAATAAGAATCTTTGAGAATATTATGAGAGTGAGACTGAGTTACCTTTGGTATGCCAAGGAAAAAAAATAAAGCAGAAGAATTTATGAGTATGAAATATTCAGTTGCGCATATAAATTCTTTTATTAATGGAGCAAACTCCAGTATGACCCACCGACCATACAATGAATATACTCAGTATAGAAACCAGCTCTCAGTACTCAGATGTAACAGAGAAATACTTGGCTATCTAACTATGCGTTTTGGTATCCGCTAGGCACATGCCAACTTCGTAAGAGGAAAAGAGGAACACAGATTTACTTTAAAGTATATAGTTCCGAATTTGGACATGCCCGAGTAAAAAGAAGAAAATCTTGAGTAAAAATATGATGAAAAGCTATGTTAATGAGCGACTTTCAAAGGGATTGAATCCTTTTGTTGGGAAAGTGGTTTTATGAAACTTTAATGAGTTTACCGGAAACAATTTATTTTATTACATAATTTAGCATAAGAGATTTCGTCAGTGATTACAAGAGAAAAAGGTGAGACACTGTTCATAGTAACTTTTAAAACTGAGAGTTCCTCGCTAGACGAGTGGTTTTCGCGCTCGGCTGCCAATCCGGTGGTCCGAAGTTCGATTCCCGGCTCTGCCAGCGCGGAATCAGAAGAATTTATTTTTGGTGTAGAAATTCATTTCTCGATAGTGTGGTTCGGATCGCACAATAAGATGTAGGTCCCATTGATAGATGACCAATTGGTTCCTAGCCACGTAAAAATATTTAAGCCTTCGGGCCAGCCCTAGGAGAGCTGTTAATCAGCTCAGTGGTCTGGTAAAACTAAAATATACTTACTTATAAAACTGAGTAAAATATTTTAGATTTTATTTGAACGTTAGACACTTCATCATAATCCATCCATCATAAATGTATTCATATTTTCTAACTTTTTAGATTATCTTTTGCGCTAGCAGATTATGAAATTAAATGCAAACTATTGATTTATTTTCCCCCAACCACTTAGTCATTTTAATGTACAGCCAAAACAAAAAGTTTAAGCTATCCCTCTTCTTTTTCGTAGGCCCGAGAACTTTTTGGAAGACCAATCCAAACACCCACATGTGTATGTAATCAAATGTAATTAGCTCTTTTTATTTTGCAATAATCGAGTATTTTCTCCAATGTAAAATTTTATATTTCAGCAATTATGCATCCCGTCGGGATTGTCAGAATAAAATAAATAGATGGAATCCTCATAGTTTAACTGGTGAGAGATATTGCCTAAAAATGGGAAAAAAACATTCCATGTTTCTCAGGGAAACGGCGTTTGATAATAGTTTGAGACTTTAAACTATGGTCATTCATACTTTAGATATGGGATATATTGAGTTTATAGAAATTTAAACTTTCCCAGAATGACCTAAACTGAACACTAATGACTCCAAGTAGTTCTCCCTTTGCACACGTGAGGTTCATACTCAGGGAGCAGAGTTCTCACCGAAGACCTTCATTAATGTCAGAACCTGTGTGGGAAAAGCTACTGTTGTCATTTGCCTACTATTCATTCGATGTACAATGATAAAGGAAAATGTAATTAGCACATCAGCAAAGATCTGTGAAGGTACTAAATATACTATAAAATAAATATGATATGAAGTGACTCGGTGGAAATAAGCATCGTTGTTGAATTGCTCTTTTTCCAAAGGTTTTTCATTATTTGTTTTATACTAAAGGAAAATTTTGGATTTGTGTAACTCTTGTATGGTGTGTGGTGGTGTGTGTGTGTGTGTGTGTGTATGTATGTGAGTATATGTGTGTGTGTGTGTTTTGTGTCTGTACCTTAATACAAATACGCCATGCAACTCTCTTGTTTCTTAAGCTACTGCCACATGAAGTTTTCTAAGGCTTGACTTTTCCGAGGAAGCAGCTAACTTTTTTTTTTTTTGCCTCATTTTTTTTTTTTTTTTGTTGTTTTTTTTTTTTTTTTTTTTTTTTGCCTTTTTTTCTCCAACAATTTACTTTGTGTAAGAACCATCACTCGCTGGATATGATCTCTTATCTTTTTCTCCTCACGAAGAGAAAATTTGTATCCGAGGAAGGTCTGCTCAGCAAAATAATTTTTTTTCTTTTTTTTTTTTCTTTTTTTTTCGTTCCGGATAATGGTGTGTGTCTGACTACTGAAAATAAATATGTTCATTCGTATATCTCCAGCGACTACCACAAACTATTTTCCATGGCTCCACCTTTGTGAATGGAAAGCTATTTGTGTGTGTGTGTGTGTGTGTGTCTTTTCCCCTTACACAATGGTCTCTGCGTCAGAACCGTCACTCACTGGATACGACCTCTTGCCTCCTTTCTCTTCCTTCAGAGAAAAGTTGTATCAAAGGGACGGCACCTCAACAAAAAGCCATTTTTCCCCTTTTTTATCATTCGTGAAAGATGACAGAGGCCAGCCCATCTATTAAAGCCAAGAGTTTAGTTTCTTGTTAAAGAAAACTATCGAGACGGCTTTTTGTCTGTCCGTCCGCACTTTTCTGTCCGCCCTCAGATCTTAAAATCTACTGAGGATAGAGGGCTGCAAGTTGGTATGTTGGTCATCCACCCTCCAATCATCAAGTATACCAAATTGAAGCCCTCTAACTTCAGTAGTTTTTATTTTATCTAAGGTTTAACGATAGTCATGATCGTGCTTATGGCACCGCTATAGGTACCAAGAACATAGGCTACAACAGGGCCGTGGCTGAGAGTTTCTTACTGTATTATAGTCTGGACAGAAAACTTAATTTCCCGAAGAAACTTCCGCGCATTTTTCACTTGTTTCTATAATTGTCTTAATCTCGACGCATTCTCTCTTAACGTGTTTTAGCGTCTAATCTTTTTTTTTATTTGTATTTACTTCTTTCTTGTTGCAGGTTCTTAGGCGCTCATTTTGAGAGAGTGGTGAAAATAGCAATCTTTGTTCAGATGGACCTTGTAATTTCATTTTGGAATGATTATTATAGCTTAAATTCTAGGAAGGTAGCGACGACATTTTTCAAAGTATCAGAAAGAACCAGAATTGGAGCTGACTAACAGTTACTGCTACTGGTCGCAATGACTTCGATTTCTGGATCTTATAAGTTAAGAACGTATTTCAGTTAATAATTTGGAACAATTTACAATAAGGAAATGTTTGATATCGGCGGCGTTGTTATACCTTTTCAAATATGTTGTCTAAAGCTTTGTATTTTCCAAGGTTAATTAAGATCAAAGCGATGTTTTGTATCTATTGGTTAGGTAGAGTTCTGACGCCCACACAGGCGTATTTCCTTTCGCAATTAGGTAACCAGACATGGACCACCTTAAGACAAGGCCCCGTGCCGGAATGAAAATTTATACCAACTAACCTCCATTATGGGGGAATACTGCTTTATTGAAATTATTTGTTCAGATTAAGAACATTATGTTTTGAAGCATAGGAGTCCAATATTTACATGAGAGATAACCAAGAAAGGCCTTTAGCATTCCTGAATCACCATGAGGTAAGGCGTGAGGTTCGCAACCTTATCCAAACATACTTAGGGATATCAATCCATCTAGAGTAAAGCTGTCAAAGGTATTTTATGCTTATATATGCGTTTTCTCCTCTGCTTGTGCCATTTAGAAAGATACGCTGTTACTCTAATTTTAGATTTTTTCAAAAATCGGACAGTTTAGCACGAGTTCCATACTGATATACACACAGAAAGCCATCCAGTTTCTTCCCAAACCAGAAAATTTATTCTGGATCCCGAAAATAAGTAAATAAGTTTAATACAATATTAAAGAATCTTGAAGCTACGGGTAATTCGAATGATATCCAACACTGGTTTTATGCAGATGATCCGCGGTAAGGCACAATCTCTTGGCATTAGACCCCTTACATAGGAATATCTGGCGACGAAACAATTATACCGAAAATTGGTATATAAAGGAATATATGCATATATAACTGTGATTAGCGTTGTGTTCACAGTGAAGGTTCAGCATTTTGCTTTTATTTCCCTTGATTTTCCCTCTATCCGACACGATAAATTTACATTCACAATTTAAGTAGCTAAAACAAATAGTAGTAATGTCCAAGGAAATAACTCATTTAATAATTTGCTGATCATTCCTTAATATTTCTATTAAATAATGGACTGGACAGTTATACAGTGATGAACAATTTAACAATAAAAAAAATATTCAGGATATAACACAGTATAACGTTCTTATAGAAAGCATCATTAAAGAAAGGTTATGCTTACACCTACTATTTTTTTTTATTACAAATAGCCTAAGGACAGAGATTCGAGGAGGTGTCTTATGCTATAAATATAACTACTTTCAAAGCATCTTCTAAATCGAGTGCACGTTCTTGTACATGTTCATTAATCCAACGTCTGATTCCAGAATGCCAGTCTCTCTCTCTCTCTCTCTCTCTCTCTCTCTCTCTCTCTCTCTCTCTCAAA
Source organism: Macrobrachium nipponense (assembly GCF_015104395.2). NCBI lineage: Eukaryota > Metazoa > Arthropoda > Malacostraca > Decapoda > Palaemonidae > Macrobrachium > Macrobrachium nipponense. The sequence continues at coordinate 18,745,570 of NC_087206.1, forward strand.
GAGTAAAGATACGTTGCCGAAAGTTTGTGAGGTCGTTTCATATAAAAATGGATTCCTCGGAACTTTCTTATATTGCTTCATGTTGAGAATATAATGGCATCGCTCGCTCCTCCCCTTCTGCAGAGCCAAAAACATTTTTTTTTTTTTTTAAGAGAGAGAGAGAGAGAGAGAGAGAGAGAGAGAGAGAGAGAGATGGAGGGAGGAGTGGGCTGCTAGGAAAGATTTCGATTAAAATTCCTAAGAATTCTAGAAGACACATGCTGTGTGAGCGTTGATGATTTTTTTTCTATTTTTAAATATTTCGTTCCTTACCGTTACAGATATTGATTTGTATTTCCAGAAACATGGAGTTCCACTAAGGTAATTATATAGTTTTTATTGACGAAAATTGTATACACTTCTACATTATACATGGTACTAAAAGATAGCATATAATATAAGTATATTTTGTGTAATATTAAATATGTCGATACATACTTCATAGAAGCACAAAAAAAAAAACAATATATCAAGGTTTTAGCAGTCCTTTGTTTATTTTATTTCAATTGAGTCTTCCAAATATCAGCACGTGCTGAGAGCGTATTAGGTTGCTACCAGATGGTGTCCCAATTTTCAACTAAGTGTTTTTAATAATCTTTCCATAGTTTGAAAACTCTAATCAGTGATAATTGCCAGAATTGCGAACTGACGTAAAAAAAAAAAAACAAAAATAAATAAAACCTTTAAGGACAAAACTTGTAAATCAACCCTGTGACGGGATTCGAACCTGTATATACTACTTAGATACTGATATTTAGGGTTAGTGCTGGGGAGGTTGGAGGGACCTATTGGAAAGAACCGACATGAGGGTGGTGAGATGGATTGCTGGAATATCGCTGCGGGAAAGGAAGGAGAGTCAAGATATAAGAAGATTGTGTGGTATATGTAATGTAAATGAGAATGCTAAGGAAGCTCGTCTGAGGTACTATTTACATGTAATAAGAAGAGAGGAGGTGGAACCAATCAAGAGAGCTAAGTACATGTGTAAGTGTTTACATATATATTTGTTATTCCATATATAAAAACTAAAAACTATGATTAAATTAAACCAATGGCCCAAGGGGTCACATATGAGCTAGCAGGAGTGTGATAGGCAGTCATAATGTAAAAGTTGACTAAGACTTGACGTGTTGTATCAGCGTCTTAATTAGTAGGCACCTGTAGTCATCAAATCTATTTTTGTGTGAATCGTCGAAAAAGCTTTCGCTTGAGAAACCATGTTGACCTATAACCCAAAACCGTCCTACGCGACTTTTGTCTGATATGTTCATCTGTGTGTATGTTCGTATGCTGAGCTAGTGTTTGCTCACCTATGATATTGTAAACCAAATTGTATGTCAGACTTCTTTTAGCACTCTTCATTGGAAGACCTATCAAATCTTCTCTAGATCACTTCACGATGTAAGATAGAAGAATATATCTTATTTTTGTACTCTGTGTTTCAAAGACTAAACCCTTACATCAGAAGAAGTGACTGAATGAAACTTAGAATTATCATCGCAGTCCATGATACACCAACGAGGATGGGACTTGCACCAACCGACCTTTGCGTATTATATCGCAGGTCCTTATAACCAACCTTGTTAGACGAAGGCCAAGCCCCAACACATGTCATTGATGGGAAGGAGGAGTGTGGGGCGTCAGCGGATCAGATGGATGAGGTGAGACTGGGGGAAGAATGTGCAAGGGCTAGAAATAGGAGAAAGTTGACTCGAGCGGCCGACCCTGTTATTCAGTGGAATTAATATGGTCGAAAAAAGAAGATTTAGGGTTAGGGCAGCCTTACTCCTGCTAACGTGTGTGTGTGTGTGTTCGAATGTGCTCGGAAGGTAATCTCGTTCTAAGTGAAGCGTATGAATTCCATTCCAACCTCGAATGGTAGAAACTGCTTCATTTATTTTGCGGTGGGATTGAAGGATCGTAGTGAGACAAGGATACCCATTTTTTTTTTATCATAGTAAGCAGACCAAATATTGAAAAGTAAAGAGGTTCATTGTGGTCAATGAAAGGCATTTACATATGTTTCTGATGGTCTGTGTAAATTTCATTTAAGAAGAAAATATCTCCCTAATAATATTATTGTTGTTGCTGCTTATCGTATATTCGTTATACAGCATTCTCTTTTCCATCATTGTAGTCTTGGTGAAACAGAAAGGCATCTAAAAAATATTTGTAAGAGGATAACTAAATAATTCAAAACAAATTAGCACTCCTTATCAATTCGGATGCCGTGGGAATAAGGATGCCTCCAGGGCTTCATTCTCGCCTCGTAACAACTTCCACAGGGCGGGGAAGAAGTTAAGCGGGAACTTCGGAATCTAATTATTCCCGGTAATCTTCATCTGGGCACGTCCTGGGGTTTGCCACCTAGATGCCCGTGTTTGAGAATGAAGGATATATTATATTTTTCTTTTGCATCTTTTGAATGTAAAGAAAAAATATATACTTAGATTTTGTCCCCCTCCCCACCCATCTCTCTCTCTCTCTCTCTCTCTCTCTCTCTCTCTGAATCGGTGTGCTCAGGAGCCTACTTATGCAAATGTTTATTATAATGAACTTTCCAGGTACTACTTTCTCTCAATTCTTTCTCTCTTTTCTTCTCTCTAAATCTGACTGCAAATGAAAACCTCTCTTTTTTCACAGGCTGTAAACAATAGCCAATTTACACATTATATTACATTACTCCTGGATGTCTTTCTCTGAATTTCATTTGTTGTATCATTCGTTAAACAAAAAATAAATTTGGCTGAGGGCCATTGACCTGAAACTCTTTGCAACACTTGGCAGAGATTCTCAAGGAGAGAAATGAACAGGGAAAAGTGAAGTCAATATTTACACAAGGAAGGAATGTTTTGCTCGTGCATTCTCTCTTGTGAGACCAGATGGGGATAAGTGGAAGCATGCTTGCCAAAAGCAACGATGCTATTTGGACTTAGATATAATAGTTATAAAAGAAAAAGAAATACAGGATTTTCTTGTACTCTGAACGATATACTATTATATCTTTGGAAAGGAAAGTGACACACGAAGATAACTTTAAATTTGACTGTAATATTTTTACCCCTGTGGATTTCTACTTTCTGAATACATGTGGACCAACGCACAGAATCCAAATGATCTTCAGTGTAGACTTCGATGAAGAAAAGTTGTTTGGACCCTGACTTACCTTTGTATTTCTACTCAAATAATATCCAAAATCAGTGGGTTTTTGACATGGGGTGAATGAACCTGCCCTTAAAATCTGATGCAAGACAGTATGGCAACAATGACTCAGCATTACTTCTTTGGTGACGTATACAATTTGGAAAAGATCGAGTCTTTTCATTGGTTGATTTGCAGAAGAACGGAAATTTTCATATCGAATCAAAAATGTTTATGTTAGATTTATAAGATAAATCTTGAGAGTGCTAAAAGAATGAGGCAATGAAAAAGTAATTCTCATGAGGTGATTTGTCTCAAAATACAAATCAAAGACAGGCAGAGATTTTCGTATTAATCTGGACCTGAAACCAACTTCTGTAGTTGCATAATACATAACGAGACAGTTTTGAAGTATGCAAAGACATTGGTATATTTCCCAGTTTAGGGAAAATACGATTATAGGCGAGAAAGAAAGAAAGAAAAAAAAGTATCATATTCATGAGCTATTAAACCTATAACACTGTTTTGTCGATTTAGCAGTTTCATTGTTATGAAAAAGGAAAGCTAAATTGTTATGAGGGAAAAGTGTTGACAAAATCTAAGGTCCCTGTGAGGGTCGATTTTCAATTTGTCGTGTCTAATTGAAGGCGAAGGAAAATCGGCTACGCCTCCACCCCCCCCCCCCCTCCCCCCCCACCCCAACCCCAAATCTCTCCCACCACAACCGCAACGCCCCCACGCACAGTCTTCCTCCTAGGGAGATAAATTCGAAAGTAGCTAACGTTTTGCTGGTTATACGTGGATTTGGTCTTTTTTAATACGGTAAGAGAAACTTTATGGAATGTTATTATATACAAAAAGGAAAAGATAAAAATATGATTGTTAATTCATTCATTCGTTTTCGTGATAAGTACTGCACCATTTACAATAATGTCGTCAATGATATCGCAACGAGTTACAAATCTGTATGCTCGTAACTATCAGAAAACACAAGACAAATAAATAAATTAATAATTACAAATAGAAATAAAAATAATAGCATAGATAACGCCAGCGGAATGTTCAACTTCAAACCGTATATCACCAAACCGTCCATTGTATCTTCAGTATTTACAGAACAAATCATCGTAAAACCGTCAAAAAACGCCGTTTCCATCAAGGCGATGATTGGCTCTTGCAACTAAGCTTCCAGGACGGATGAATTTACGGAGTTTGCGATCGGCTGTGAATGGGGAACCACGTTATAGTTTTTCGCATTTTTTTATGGCTGAAGGAGAATTAGGGCGACTGATCGCCGGGATGAAATGAACTCTTATGATTGGAAATCGCGGAGGTAATCCCGAGGCCTCTCCCAATATTATCTTCTTAAGTTGATGCCATTTGAAGGGTCGTTGTAGCATAGAGTTTTCTGGCAAGATTTCTCCGATTTCATCGTCGTATGGTAAAGGAAAGTTCATCATTCCTAATGTGAAACAAAATAGATCGATAGATAAATAGACGTATGACGCAGAAAATGCTTTACCTTTCCGTTGTAGCACGGAATTTTTCTGACAAAATTTCCTCGATTTCATCGTCTTATGGTAAAAAAAAGTTCATCATTCCTTATAGACAAATAGATCGATAGATAAATAGAAGCAGAAACTACTTTAGCTTTCCAATGATTAGGGAAGATAGGGAAGGATAGCTGAACAAATACATAGATATTAAGATGAAGAAAGTATTGAGTTACTTTACAAATAGGATGAACGCCGGAAATCCTGTCATATAAAAAATACAAAAGGAGTATTAATTTCTAGTTCGATGAAACTCTGATTCAGTTAATACGGTATAAGATGGTTACCACTGCAGTTAGAGTGAATATAGAGTGAATGTATAGCCTGAATTACTGAATGAACTCACGATGAGAGTACGTATCACATTTCCCCCTTCCTTGGTGGCTCGGTGTTCTTGTGGGTGACTATATTATGAATGTATTTGACCCAGCTGAATTTATTCTAGATTCTCGTATACAATGTACGACATGTATCCTCTAAAATGAATCAGAATAAGAAGATTGAGAAGTTAATCTGATGCAGTGAAAATTCGGTGGTGGATGTTATTTGGGTGTCCCGATCGGAAGTGTTCGCCCGTCATACGTTTGTCCTGCTCGAATTCGTTGTCCATTTTTTTTATGATTTCCTTAAGACCATATCCATTTTTTTACGGACACTTCATCACGATGCAGCCCTTTTATTTATTTATTTATTTATTTATTAATTAATTAATTTATTTATTTATCTATATATTTATTTATTTGTTTGCTTGTTTGATTATCTAATCGTTTATTTATCGTTTTTTAAATTTTTTTTAGAATTTCCTCGTATTTAACGACTTAGAATAATTCCTGGACAATAAAAAAACTAGCAATTAATGTAGTCATTTGTAGGAAGGTTTAGTTGTCAACATTCTCTCTCAGGTATGCATGTCACGTGTGTGTCATCACGCCTAATTAGCTTTGTTCGTTTGCCATTAATCCAGCATTTTCTCCTATGCAAGACTTTATTTTAAGCAATTGTACGTCGCGTCAAAAAATAGTTCGAATCATCAAACATTATATGTTAAAAAAACCATTGCCTAACTGGGTGGAACATTGCAAATATTTCGCGGAAACCTCGTTTCATACTAGTTTGAGTTTCTAAACTATGGTCATTATAACTCTGGATATTATGAGAAATTAAGTTTATACGGAGCTAGACTAGACCGAAGTTGCCTAAATTAATTACTAATGACGGTAAGTAGTTTACTCTTTGTATGCGTTACATTCATGAGTTTGCAGGGAACAGAATTCTGGGCGAAGGCCTTCGTGAATAAGAATCTTTGAGAATATTATGAGAGTGAGACTGAGGGACCTTTGTATGCCAAAGGAAAATAAAGCAGAAGAATTTATGAGTATGAAACTATTCAGTTGCGCATATAAATTCTTTTATTAATGGAGCAAACTCCTCAGTATGACACACCGGCCATACTACGAATATACTCAGTCAAAAACCAGTTGTCATTACTCAAATGTAACAGAGAAATACTTGGCTATCTTACTATGTGTTTTGTTATCCGTTAGGCACTTGCCAACTTCGTAAAAGGAAAATAGGAACACAGATTTACTTTAAAGTATATAGCTCCGAATTTGTACATGCCCGAGCAAAAAGAAGAAAATCTTGAGTAAAAATATGATGAAAAGCTATGTTAATGAGCGACTTTCAAAGGGATTGAATCCTTTTACTGGGAAAGTGGTTTTATGAAACTTTAATGAGTTCACCGGAAACAATTTGTTTATTAAATAATCTAGCATAAGAGATTCCGTCAGTGATTACAAGAGAAGAAGGTGAGACACTGTTCATAGTAACTTATAAAACTGAGAGTTCCTCGCTCAGGTGCCAGTCCGGTGGTCCGAAGTTCGATTCCCAGGCCCTCTGGCCAACAGGAAGCGAGGAATCGGGTAAAAATTTAAGTTTTCTGGGCTGATTTAGAAATTCATTTCTCCGATACTTATTATTAGTGGTGGTTCGGACCATCCCACAATAAGCCTTGTAAAGCGGTTTCCCATTTTGCTTATGGTGACCAAATTGGTTTCCAATCAACTACCCACGTTGTTTAAAAAATAAAAAAATAAATAAGCCATCCGGGCCCCACAAGGCCAAGCCCCCCCCTCCCCCCCGGAGGAGAGAATGTGTTAATCAGCGCTAACCAAGTCGGTCTGGTTTAAAAACTAAAAGATATACTATTACTCTCTTATTAAAACGCTGGAGTTAAAAATATTTTTAAAATTTTATAGTTGAACCGTTTTAAGAGACACCATTCAAATCCATCAATCCAGGTAAAGTTATTTTTACTTTTCGAACTTTTTTAGACTTATCTTTTTGCACGGCTAGGCGGATTTTATGAAATTCTTTTTTTTATTTACATTTTTTTTTTGAAATTAACAAATGCAAAACTATTGATATTTATTTTCCCCCAATAACCAACCTTTGTGACTTAGTTGCATTTTAATGTTACAGCCAAATACCAAAACAAAAAAAGTTTTAAAGCTATCCCTCTATCTTATTTCGTAGGCCCAGTAAGGATAACTTTTTTGAAGGGGTCCACCAATCCGAAACAAATGCGGCAAACCCCACAAAGAGCATGTAATCAAATCTTAATTTAGCTCCTTTTTTACTTTTTGCAATAATCGCCAAGTATTTTTCTACAATGCAAAATTTTTATACTTTCAGTAAATTATGCATCCCGTCGGATTAGTTCAGAATAAAACTTAAATAGATAGCAATACCTCATAGTTTAAACTGTTGAGAGAGAATTGACTAAAAAATCGATGATAAGAGAGAAACATAGGAGGGAAAAAAACATTTCCATTGTTTTTCTAGGGGAAACGGCCGTTTTGATTATAAAGTTTGAGGACTTTAAACTTATGGTCCAATTCCAATACTTTAGATATGGGATATTATTCGAGTCTTTATAGAAATTATTAAACTTTTCCCCAAAATGAACGCCTAAAACTGAACACTATTAATGACCCGCCCAAGTTTAGTTCCTCCCTGTTTGCACAAAACGTGCACGGGTTTCATACTCAAGGGAACAACAGACGTTACCCACCGAAGAGCTTCCATTGAATGTCAGAAACCTTGTGCGGAAAAGTTACTGTTTGTCATTTGCTCCTCATGTTATTTCATTCGCACTCGTACAATGAATAAAAGTAAAACCTGTTACAATTAGCCAGGATCGAGCACAAAGCATCTGTTGAATGGTACTTTAAAATAAATTAAACCAAAAATAAACAAATATGATATGAAGAGACTCAGTGGAAATACAAGCATCGGTTGTTAGAATTGCTCATTTTTCCAAAAATGTTTTTCCATTTTATTATTTTTGTTTTTATATATAAAGGAAAAATTTACGGACCTTTGGATTTTAGTCATTATTGCTCTCTGTATTTGGTCGTGTGGTGTTCGTGCTGTGTGGTGCTGTGAGTTATATGAGTATTGTGTTTGTTTTGTTTTTTTGTCCTTGTACCCTTAAATTACAAAAATACGCCATGGAAAACTGTCTTGTTTTACTTTAAGCTTACTGACCACATAAACGATTTTACTAAGACTTGACCTTTCCGAGGAAGCAGCTAAGCTAATTTTTTTTCTTTTTTCTTTTTTTTTTTTTTACCTTTTTTTTCTCCAACAACTTCGACTTTGTTTGGTAAAGAGCCATCCACCTTCGCTGGATATGACCTCTTTATCTTTTCTCCTCACGAAGAGAAAATTTGTATCCGAGGAAGGTTCTGCCCTCAGCCAAAAATTTTTTTTTTCTTTTTTTTTTTTTCTTTTTTTTTTTTTTTTTTTTTTTTTTTTTATTACGTTGCCGGATAATGGTGTTGTCTGCCATGCCTACTGAAAAAGCAAAATTAAATATGTTCCATCGTTACATCTTCCAGCGAACTACCTACAAACTAAAAACTTTATTTTCCATGGACTCCTAACCTTTTGGCGAATGGAAAAGCTATTTGTGTGTGTGTGTGCGTGTCTTTTCCCCTTATCACAATGGTCTCTGCGTCAAGAACCGTCACTCAACTGGATTACGACCTCTTGCCTTGCCTTTCTCTTCACCTTTTCAGAGAAAAGTTTGTATTCAAAGGGACGCGGCACCTCAACAAAAAGCCATTTTTCCCCCTTTTTTTATTTTTTCAATTTCATTGCTGTAAAGATTGACAGAGGCCAAGCCCATCTATGTTTAAAAGCCAAGAGTTTCAGTTTCTTGTTTAAAGAAAAAAACATATCGAGGACGGCTTTTTGTCTGTTCCGTCCGCACTTTTCTGTCCGCCCTCCAGGATTGCTTTAAAAATCTTACTGAGGATAGAGGGCTGCCAAGTTGGAGGGTTATGATTGGTCATACCAACCCTCCAATCATCAAAGCCTCATACCCAAAATTTGAAGCCCTCCCTAACCCTCAGTAGCTCTTTTTCATTTTACTCCCTACCAAGGCTTTAACCGTTAGGTCATGAATCCTGCTTATTTTGGACCACCGTATATAGGTACCAAGAAAAACATAGGGCTACAGCAAAAGGGCCGTGACTGAAGAGTTTCATCTTACTGTATTATCTTACTCCACGGACAGAAAAAACTGATTCCCCCGAAAGAACACCTTGCCATACGGCATTTTCATTGTTTCTAGAATAATTGTCTTAATCTCGACGCATCTTCCATTCCTTACAACCGATGTCTTTTAAAGCGTGCTAATGGCTTTTTTTTATTTGTAATTTACTTCTATAATTTTTAACTTTGTTGCAGGTTCTTTAGGCGCTCATTTGATGAGAGTGGTGGGGGAACAAAAATAAGCAATTCTTTGATTCAGGATGGGACCTTGTAATTTCATTTGGAACTGGAATATTATTTTAGCTTTAACAAATGCTAGGAATGGGTAAGCGACGGACACTTTGTCCAAAGGTATCGAAAGGAAACCGGGCAAGCATGGAAGACTGAAACTTAACTGTTACTGCCAGTGGTCGCAATGACTTCGATTTCTGGGAATCTCTTATATCTTAAGAACCGTATTTCAGTTAATAAATTTGGGAACAATTTACAATTAAGGAAATGTTTGATTTATCAGGCGGCGTTGTTAATTACACCTTTTCAAAATATGTGTCTAAAGGCTTTGTATTTTCCAACCGAAGGTTAATTAAGATCAAAGCGATGTTTCTTTTGATTCTATTTGGGTATAGGTCAGAATTATGACGGGCCCCACACAGGCGTATTTCTTTACCTGTTCAAGAATTAAGGTTTCGCGCAATGCCTACCGACACAGCCAACTGGCCCCCCACCTTAAGGACAAGGCCCCGAGCCGGAACTTGAAAATTAGACCAGACCAACTTAACCCGACCATTATGGCGGGGGAATACTTTGCTATTTATTGAAATTATTTGTTCAGATTAAGAACATTATGTTTTGAAGCATAGGAGTCCAATATTTACATGAGAGATAACCAAGAAAGGCCTTTAGCATTCCTGAATCACCATGAGGTAAGGGGCGAGGTTCGCAACCTTATCCAAACATTCTTAGGGATATCAATCCATCTAGAGTAAAGCTGTCAAAATGTATTTTATGCTTATATATGCGTTTTCTCCTACGCTTGTGCCATTTAGAAAGATACGCTGTTACCCTAATTTTGATTTTTTCAGAAATCGGACAGTTTAACACGATTTCCATACCTGATATACATACACAAAGCCATCCAGTTTCTTCCCAAACCAGAAAATTTATTCTGGATCCTGAAAATAAGTAAATAAGTTTAATACAATATTAAAGAATCTTGAAGCTACGAGTAATTCGAATGATATCCAACACTGTTTTTATGCAGATGATCCGCGGTAAGGCACAATCTCTTGGCATTAGACTCCTTACATAGGAATATCTGGCGACGAAAGAATTATACCGAAAATTGGTATATAAAGGAATATATGCATATATAACTGTGATTAGCGTTGTGTTCACAGTGAAGGTTTAGCATTTTGCTTTTATTTCCCTTGATTTTCCCTCTATCTGACACGATAAAGTTACATTCACAATTTAAGTAGCTAAATCGAATAGAAGTAATGTCCAAGGAAATAACTCATTTAATAATTTGCTGATCATTCCTTAATATTTCTATAAAATAATGGACTGGACAGTTATACAGTGATGAACAATTTAACAATAAAAAGATATTCAGGATATAACGCGGTATAACGTTTTTGTAGAAAGCATCATTGAAGAAAGGTTATGCTTACACCTACTATTTTTTTTATGATAAATAGCCTATGGACAGAGATGCGAGGAGGTGTCTCATGCTATAAATATAACTACCTTCAAAGCATCTTCTAAATCGCGTACACGTTCTTGTACATGTTCATTAATCCAACGTCTGATTCCAGAATGCCAGTCTCTCTCTCTCTCTCTCTCTCTCTCTCTCTCTCTCTCTCTCTCTCTCTCAAAGAGTAAAGATACGTTTCCCGAAAGTTTGCTGTGGGTCGTTTCATATAAAAATGGATTCCTCGGAAGTTTCTTATATTGCTTCATGTTGAGAATTATAAGGCATCGCTCGCTCCTTCCCTTCTGCAGAGCCAAACAAAAACATTTTTCTTTTTTTTTAAGAGAGAGAGAGAGAGAGAGAGAGAGAGAGAGAGAGAGAGAGAGAGAGTGAGAGGAGGGAAGGGGCTGCTAGGAAAGATTTCGATTGAAATTCCTAAGAATTCTAGAAGACGCATGCTGTGTGAGCGTTGATGATTTTTTTTTTTTTTTTTTTTTTTTTACCAAATATCTCGTTCCTTACCGTTACAGATATTGATTTGTATTTCCAGAAACATGGAGTTCCACTAAGGTAATTATATAGTTTTTATTGACGAAAATTGTATACACTTTTACATTATACATGGTAATAAAAGATAGCACCTAAATAAGTAATATTTGTGTAATATTAAATATCTCGATATATACTTCATAGTAGCAAAAAAAAATTAGGGTTTTAGCAGTTACTCCTTTGTTTATTTTATTTCAATTGAGTCTTGCAAATCTTAGCACGTGTTGAGAGCATATTAGGTTGCTACCAGATGGTGTCACAATTTTCAACTCAGTGTTTAATAATCTTCCATAGTTTGAAAACTCTAATTAGTGACAATTGCCAGAATTGCGAACTGACATTAAAAAAAAAAAAAAAAAAAAAAAAAAAAAAAAAAAAACTTTAAGGACAAAACTATTGTAAATCAACCCTGTGACGGGATTCGAACCTGTATATAGTACTTAGATACTGATATTTAGGGTTAGGGCTGGGAAGGTTGGAGGGGACCTATTGGAAAGAACCGACATGAGGGTGGTGAGACGGATTGCTGGAATATCGCTGAGGGAAAGGAAGGAGAGTGAAGATATAAGAAGATTGTGTGGTATATGTAATGTAAAGGAGTAGGCTAAGGAAGCTCGTCTGAAATACTATTACATGTAATAAGAAGAGATGAGGTGGAACCAATCAAGAGAGCTAAGTACATGTGTAAGTGTTTACATATATATGTGGAATACATGTGTTATTCCATATATAAAAACTAAAAACTATGATTAAATTAAACCAATGGCCCAAGGGGTCACATATGAGCTAGCAGGAGTGTGATAGGCAGTGATAATGTAAAAGTTGACTAAGCCTTGACGTGTTGTATCAGCGTCTTAATTAGTAGGCACCTGTAGTCATCAAATCTATTGTGTTGAATCGTCGACAAAGCTTTCGCTTGAGAAACCATGTTGACCTATAACCCAAAACCGTCCTACGTGACTTTTGTCTGATATGTTCATCTGTGTGTATGTTCGTATGCTGAGCTAGTGTTTGCTCACCTATGATCTTGTAAACCAAATTGTATGTCAGACTTCTTTTAGTACTCTTCATTGGAAGACCTATCAAATCTTCTCTAGATCACTTCATGATGTAAGATAGAAGAATATATCTTATTTTTGTACTCTGTGTTTCAAAGACTAAACCCTTACATCAGAAGAAGTGACTGAATGAAACTTAGAATTATCATCGCAGTCCATGATACCCCAGCGAGGATGGGACTTGCACCAACCGACTTTTGCGTATTATATCACAGGTCCTTATAACCAACCTTGTTAGACGAAGGCCCAGCCCCAACTCATGTCATTGATGGGAAGGAGGAGTGTGGGGCGTCAGCGGATCAGATGGATGGATGTAGTGAGGAGGGACATGGGTGAGGTGAGACTGGGGGAAGAATGTGCAAGGGCTAGAAATAGGAGAAAGTTGACTCGAGCGGCCGACCCTGCTATACAGTGGAATTAATATGGTCGAAAGAAGATTTAGGGTTAGGGCAGCCTTACTCCTGCTAACGTGTGTGTGTGTGTGTGTTCGAATGTGCTCGGAAGGTAATCTTGTTCTAAGTGAAGCGTATGAATTCCATTCCAACCCCGAATGGTAGAAACTGCTTCATTTATTTTGCGGTGGGATAGAGGGATAGTAGTGAGACAAGGGTACCCATTTTTATCATAGTAAACAGCCCAAATATTGAAAAGTAAAGAGGTTCGTTGCGGTCAATCAAAGGCATTTACTTATGTTTCTGATGGTCTGTGTAAATTTCATTTAAGAAGAAAATATCTCCCTAATAATATTATTTTGTTGCTGCTTATCGTATATTCGTTATACAGCATTCTCTTTTCCATCACTGTAGTCTTGGTGAAACAGAAAGGCATCTAAAAAATATTTGTAAATAATTCAAAAATAATTCAAAACAAATTAGCACTCCTTATCAATTCGGATGCCGTGGGAATAAGGATGCCTCCAGGGCTTCATTCTCGCCTCGTAACAACTTCCACAGGGCGGGGAAGAAGTTAAGCGGGAACTTCGGAATCTAATTATTCCCGGTAATCTTCATCTGGGCACGTCCTGGGGTTTGCCACCTAGATGCCCGTGTTTTAGAATGAAGGATATTTTATACTTTTCTTTTGCATCTTTTGAATGTAAAGAAAAAATATATACTTAGCTTTTGTCCCCCTCCCCACCCATCTCTCTCTCTCTCTCTCTCTCTCTCTCTCTCTCTCTCTCTCTCTCTTTCTCTCTCTAATAATGATAATCTCTAAGATTACTAGCAAGCATACGAGACTCTCTCTCTCTCGTCTCTCTCTCTCTCTCTCTCTCTCTCTAAATATGATAAATCTCTAAGATTACTAGCAAAGCAATACGAGACTCTCTCTCTCTCTCTCTCTCTCTCATCTCTCTCTCTATTATGATATCTCTACGATTACTGGCAAGCATACGAGACTCTCTCTCTCTCTCTCTCTCTCTCTCTCTCTCTCTCTCTCTCTCTCTCTCTCTCTCTAATTATGATAATCTTTAAGATTACTAGCAAGCATATGAGACCTAGTACCAGTGACAGTAAAAAACATCTCTCTCTCTCTCTCTCTCTCTCTCTCTCTTTCTAATTATGATAATCTCTAAGATTACTAGCAAGCATATGAGACCTAGGACCAGTGACAGTAAAAAAACCTCTCCCTTCTCACCCTTCGTCCGTCTTCTCTATCTCTCCTCTTCTCTCTCTCTCTCTCTCTACGGCAGGAAACGTTTATTAAGAGCTACTCTTTGCTAACAATGGAGGCAGGACGTCCAAATTATATAACCAGCGAGGAATTTCCTCCACCTTTGATCGTGATTGTTGTAAAGCTACTCTAAAATTAAATCAGTCGTGATCTCTCTCTCTCTCTCTCTCTCTCTCTCTCTCTCTCTCTTTCAGATCTGTAAATTCTGTAGATTTTCTTGTTATTTATAGAACGTATTTAGAAAACCCAATACTTCGTTTAAAACTGAATCGGTGTGCTCAGAAGCCTACTTATGCAAATTTTTATTATAATAAACTTTCCAGGAACTACTTTATCTCAATTCTTTCTCTCTTTTCTACTCTCTAAATCTGACTGTAAATGAAAACCTCATTTTTTTCACGGGCTGTAAACAATAGCCAATTTACGCATTGTATTACGTTACTCCTGGATGTCTTTCTTTGTGTTTCATTCATTGTATCATTCGTTAAAAAGAAAAAAAAATGGCTGAGGGCCATTGACCTGAAACTCTTTGCAACACGTGGCAGAGATTCTCAAGGAGAGAAATGAACAGGGAAAAGTGAAGTCAATATTTACACAAGGAAGGAATGTTTTGCTCGTGCTTTCTCTCTTGTGAGACCAGATGGGGATAAGTGGAAGCATGCTTGCCAAAAGCAACGATGCTATTTGGACTTAGATATAATAGTTATAAAAGAAAAAGAAATACAGGATTTTCTTGTACTCTGAACGATATACTATTCTATTTTTGGAAAAGAAAGTGACACACGAAGATAACTTTAAATTTGACTGTAATATTTTTACCCTTGTGGATTTCTACTTTCTGAATACATGTGGACGAACGCACAGAATCCAAATGATCTTCAGTGTAGACTTCGATGAAGAAAAGTTGTTTGGACCCTGACTTACCTTTGTATTTCTACCAATCCCAAATATATCCAAAATCAGTGGTTTTTGACATGGGGTGATGAACCTGCCCTTAAAAAATGCTGATGCAAAGAACTAGTTATGACAACAATAATGACTCAGCATTACTTCTTTGGTGACGTATACAATTTGGAAAAGATCGAGTCTTTTCATTGGTTGATTTGCAGAAGAACAGAAATTTTCATATCGAATACAAAATGTTTATGTTAGATTTATAAGATAAATCTTGAGAGTGCTAAAAGAATGAGGCAATGAAAAAGTAATTCTCATAAGGTGATTTGTCTCAAAATACAAATCAAAGACAGGCAGAGATTTTTCGTATAATCTGGACCTGAAACCAACTTCTTTAGTTGTCATAATACATAACGAGACAGTTTTGAAGTATGCAAAGACATTGGTATATTTCCCAGTTTAGGGAAAATACGATTATAGGCGAGAAAGAAAGAAAGAAAAAAAGTATCATATTCATGAGCTATTAAAACCTATAACACTGTTTTGTCGATTTAGCAGTTTCATTGTTTATGGAACAGAAACTAAATTGTTATGAAGGAAAAGTTGACAAAATCTAAGGTCCCTGTGAGGGTCTATTTTCAATTTGTCGGTGTTCTAATTGAAGGCGAAGGAAAATCGGCTACGCCTCCACCCCCGGACCCACCACGCCCCCCCCCCCCCCCTCCCCCCACCACCACCCTCAACGCCCCCAAAACACAATCTTCCTCCCAGAGATAAATTCGAAAGTAGCTAACGTTTTGCTGGTTATACGTGGATTTTGTCTTATATAAATCGGTAAGAAAGACTTGATGAATGTTATTAAATACCAATTTATTATATATAAAAAAGGAAAGGATAAAAATATGATTGTTAATTAATTCATTCGTTTTCCTGAAAAGTACTACACCAATTTACAATAATGTCGTCAATGATATCGCAACGAGTTAAAAATTTGTATGCTCGTAACTCTATCAGAAAACACAAGACAAATAAATGAATTAATAATTACAAATAGCAATAAAAATAATAGTATAGATAAAGCCAGCAGAATGTTCAACTTCAAACAGTATATCACCAAACCGTCCATTGTCTCTTCGGTATTTACCGAACAAATCATCGTAAACCGTTAAAAACGCTGTTTCCATCAAGGCGATGATTGGCTCTTGCAACTAAGCTTCCAGGACGGATGAATTTACGGAGTTTGCGATCGGCTGTGAATGGGGAACCCCGTTATAGTTTTTTCGCATTTTACGGCTGAAGGAGAATTAGGGCGACTGATCGCCGGGATGAAATGAACTCTTATGATTGGAAATCGCGGAGGTAATACGAGGCCTTCAATCCAATATATTTCTTCAGTGATGCCATTTGAAGGGTCGTTGTAGCATAGAGTTTTCTGGCAAGATTTCTCCGATTTCATCGTCGTATGGTAAAGGAAAGTTCATCATTCCTAATGGGCAAATAGATCGATAGATAAATAGACGTAGGACGCAGAAAATGCTTTACCTTTCCGTTGTGGCATAGAATTTTTCTGACAAAAAATTCTTCGATTTCATCGTCTTATGGTAAAGGAAAGTCCATCATTCCTAATAGACATATAGATTGATAGATAAATAGAAGCAGAAACTGCTTTAGCTTTCCAATGATAGGGAAGATAGGAAGGATAGCTGGACAAATACATGGATATTAAGATGAAGGAAGTATTGAGTTACTTGACAAATAGGATGAACGCCGGAAATCCTATCATATCAAAAGATACAAAAATGGAGTATTAATTTCAAGTTCGATGAAACTCTAGTTCGGTTACTACGGTATAAGATGGTTACGAATGCAGTAGAGTGAATATTGAGTGAATGTACTGCCTGAATTACTGAATGAATTCACGATGAGAATTCGAATCACATTTCTCCCTTCTATGGTGGCTCGGTGTTCTGTGGGTGACTATATTATGAATGTATTTAACCCAACTGAATTTATCCTAGATTCTCCTATACAATGTACGACATGTATCCTCTGAAATGAATCAGAATAAGAAGACTGAGAAGTTAATCTGATGCAGTGAAAATTGACTTACCATAGTCTTTGTGACACTGCTTCACAGGGTTCAAAAACAGAAAATTTCCAATAGTAAAAAGGTCTAAATTCCTTTAGGAACAGATGATCTGACTTGACATTGTCGGATGCGTGGATCAGAAAACACATTTTTGTTGAAATGAAAGATATTATCAGATATTATCTTCGGGGGGAAGGGGTGCTAATGCACTAAAAAGGATGAGTGAGCCGTGAGTTTATATATATATATATATATTATTATAGTATATATATATATATATATATAGTATATATATATATATATATATATATATATATATATGTGTGTGTGTTGTGTGTGTCTGTGTGTGTACGTGTGTGTGCTATACATATATACATACGTATATATATTATATATATATATATATATATATATATATATATATATATATTATATGTATGTGTGTGTGTGTGTATGTATAAGAATCTTAACTACATTTGATCATCTTTTTCAGGCGAAAATTCTCAAAAAGCCAAGAGGTATTACTCGTTTTTTATCTTCAGTTTTATTTTAACGATTTTAACAGTACATGTCGCATTATTTTTTACAATTTTAATACAGATGTAGTGGCGTAGTTTCAAAAGTAGTTAACATTTTCTTTTTAATTTATTTTCAAGACTTAATTTTAATTTTTACACATCTCTCTCTTCATCTCTCTCTCTCGCTTCCTTCAATCCTATGACTGGGTCTCTTATACTAGATTATCTCATAAAATAAATTGCTTTTCTCGCCTATCTAATTAAAGTTTCCTACATCCACTTTGCAAGCGAAATGATTCCTCCTTCAGTAAGTTTCTCATTATACTAACTTTTCTCTCACTTTTTAATCAAGAATTTCTCCTCTTTACTTTGCTGTTTTGTGCAATTTTTCCATCTAATACTTTCGAAGACAACGCATGATACAAAGGTACAACGATCCTAAAATGTATTCGGAGCTGAAAGATAAAAACGATTTTGCTATAGAGGCCTTTCATTAAAAGTTATTAAACTCGAACACGTGTAAGCATTGATAGGCTTATTAAGTATTATTGAAACCTTCAGAACATTTTTGTTTTCAAATCTTGTTTGCTGCCACTCGTATATTGTGCATAGTTTAGTGTAGTGTAGTTAATTAAATTCCTAATAGACTCCGGCTCGTTGAGTGTTCATGATTTTGTCTACTATGCTCGGGAGAACAAGCTGTCAAAAATAGAGAAAATGTAATTATTGACACCAGAACCGAAGCTGACTGGAGTAATAAGTTTGAAGAACTATTGCTCACGTTGATCCTTATAATCCCTACGAGAGATGAGTAACCCAATGTGAAACCTGGGTTCATCTCTGAACGTACATCTAGCATCGGGAATACTATTTGCTTTACCTGCCTTCAAAATTAAAAGGTGGGGAAATCTAACGACAAAGCTCGGACACTGGTGAACCAAGTATATGAAGTTTAGGGAGTCAACTTCTTTAGGTTGCCGTGAAGTTAGTTTTGTGAAACGTTTCATTGGTAGTGATTTTTCCAGGAATTTTGTTTATGATGTGAATAACAATCTAATCAGAAATAGAATCCATCCAGTGGGTCTTGAAATGGATTCGTCCAGAAATCTTACTTCTTGTGTCCTCCTGATGGACTCATGATCTCAGTTTGCTTGATGGTGACAGATCCAGAATCTTCTATTTGTAGTATGACTTACTACATTTGAGGGAAACCTCAAACTCACAAGTAGCTATGCCATGACAGGATAGTTCATGGCGTTGTAGAGACACCAGTATTAGCTTGAATAAACTTGAATAAAAGAACTGTTGATAATTATAGAGAATGAGAAATAACAAGGTTTTCTGACTGAGCTGTGAAGTTGCGTTTTAGGTGTTTCCAACAGAATGAACCATCATTCTGCCATTAGAGTCTATTTGTCTTATCATTTACGGAGGATACAAGAAGGGAACATAGCCTCTATTGTACATTTTACTAATTCGCCTTATCGAGAGCCTTCCAGATAAGATGTGACAGGCAAAGTGACTGGGTCATTCCAGGATCAAATCTAAACCTAGACGAGGACTTAGTAAAGGATAAAGTTCATTCCCTAACACTGTGTTACGTTTCACTTTAGGTCGATTTCCTCCCTTTACCTTGTATCGTAACTCACGGAAGTGTTCCCGACAGGGGTCTCTTCCTTAGAACGGCTCCTCGCTTCCAGCTAACGCTAAATGAATTCCCGTGAACCGGAACGCTCTATTCTTCGTTTGTGTGGGACGAATGAGAACAGATGTTGGAATTGCCTTCTGTCTGCCTGCCCGGTGTCTCTCAAGATCTTTGGTTGATGTAAAGTATACAGTAGCGCTCAGCAAATAATACGGAATCCTGTGCAGATCTGAAAGAGCTGCGTGTCATTTTGATAGCCACAACAATAAAGATACACCATTCAGGATACAAAATTTACATTTACTAAAATAGATAAAATAAAAACAACGTCAAATGGAAAATATGATAGTTGAGGGAATATAGAAGTGACGGAGGAACCCATTTCATAAAAAGGGTCTTGGAATAGATAGTGAAAGCAAATATAGAAGCTGTAAATACAATGGTTGTCAAATGATTAGTCTGCAGAAAAGGTTCAGGCGGCGCGCTCGCCCGGACCCCCCCCCCCCCCCCCAACGCCCCCCCCCCCCCCCCCCCCCCCCAAACGACCCGCGTCGCCCCTTTTTATGAGCAAGTTATTTTTTACGTGCAATCCATGCAGGAAAGTACGTAAATCTACGGAATCTGTCTGACGGACTTCAACACTTCTTGCTTGTGTTGCACGCTATCAATATTCAAGATCCCTTACGTATGATTAATAGTTGAAACAGCTTTTCCGCGAGTACGGTTATATTGCTGATCTCAAGTTACGGTGTCAATAACGTAAACTGAAT
>NC_087206.1:18770746-18780746 GCF_015104395.2 Macrobrachium nipponense
TTCCTCCGGGTTATGTGCTCAGATAGTCCTCATGAGGAGGCCGGGAGCGTTCGCCTTTTTATTCTTTCTCTGCTGCTTGCTAGCTTACATACCTATAGAGATCATGTGGCCCACATTCCGGACGCCCGTTGAGAAATACAACGCCGAGAAGCGCCTGCAGAACTTCGACTTCTACGAAGAGCTGCCCAGTGACGTCACGGAGTACAAGCGAAGGCCCTACTTCGAAAACTTCCTCAGGAAACTGAAGCGAATGGTCGAACGTTTAGCTTTCTCTTCGACGTCCGCCTACGATGACAAGGACGTCAAGATCATCCTCTTTTGGACGTCTTGGTTCCAGAAGCCTTGGTGGGTTCGCTACGGAGGGGGCCTGGATCTAGTAGGGGCGAGATGCCCCGAAACTAGATGCTTTTTTACCCACGACAAGAGCAAGCTTAAGGATGCTGCAGCGGTTCTCTTCCAGGTAAAGCTGTAACTTTATCTTACTTTTCTTTTTTACTATTGTATGTTGATTAATCTTTACATTGTGTAATCTTTCACCATTAAGCTCAGAATATTGTTCCTTTTATACAATTTAATTTCCTTTGATTCTCTAGTGTCTAGTGTGAATTGATCGTATTATTCCTTTCATTAAACTCCTGAGAAATAAAAGACTTCATATACCAATCAGCTCTCTACTGCTTAGTAACTTTCAAAACTGAAAATCTATGATAATAGTTCATAATCGCTATCTGTTTAGAAAAGTGTATGAATGCTTGAGTTAAAATTCACTTTACAGGTTCGTAACCGAGAACAGACTTAATCTTGAAAATTGTTAATTTGATAAACAGATATCAGGCAATAGGCATTCGTGAAAATACAGTGTCCATAAAGTCCCAGTACCATAACAAGTATTTATTGCTCAGAATGGTACAGGGACTTTATGGACACATTGTACATGGAATTTATAGTGGTAAAATTTGTCCGTTTCAAAATAATTTTGAAATTCAGTTTTTAGCAATATTACAGAAAGTATCAAAACGTTTCTTTACCTGAGTCACTAGAAAAGAAAAAAAAGGTAAAACTAAAAGATATTTTCAGCAAAATGGCAATAAAAATCATGAAACGACAGTTCCTGAGGAAAATGTTTGATATATTCATTGCTAAACAAAAACAAAATAAAAAAAAACCTTCCTTGTAAAGAGAGACTTCAAAAGTAATTTTCCATCTGTTTAAAAACCTGATGTGCATCTAAAATAAAATGCAGTCTAAGGCATTTTTATTAGGTGCGTCTAAAAATGTCGTGCAATGATCATGTTCTTGGCATATGAGACTAAAAACATTGGCAGGTTTAAAAGACATCATAAAATGCATCTTTTAAACAGAAATTTACACGTTCAAGACATTCATATGCGTCTAAAAACGTCTTGCAGTTTAAGACATTCATATGCGTCTATCTCGTTTAGCAGTTAAAGACATTCATATGCTTCTAGAACGTTTTGCAGTTTAAGACATTCATATGTGTCTAAAACGTCTTGCAGTTTAAGACATTCATATGTCTAAAAACGTCTTGCAGTTTAGGACATTCATATGCATCTAAAACGCCTTGCATTTTAAGGCATTCACATATGTCTAAAATGCCTTACAGTTCAAGACATTCATATGCGTCTAAAAACGTCTCGCAATTTAAGACATTCATATGCGTCTAAAAACGTCTCGCAATTTAAGACATTCATATGCATCTATAACGTTTAGCAGTTTAAGACAATGCTTCTAGAACGTCTTGCAGTTAAGACATTCATATACGTCTAAAACGTCTTGCAGTGTAAAACTTTCTTATACGTCTAAAACGTCTTGCAGTTTAAGACATTCATATGCGTCTAAAACATCTTGCAGTTGAAGACATTCATATGCGTCTAAGACATCTTGCAGTTTAAGACATTCATATGCGTCTAAAACGTCTTACAGTTTAAGACACTCATATGCGTCTAAAACGTCTTGCAGTGTAAAACATTCATATACGTCTAAAATGCCTTGCAGTTCAAGACATTCATATGCGTCTAAAAACGTCTTACAGTTTAAGGCATTCTTATGAGTCTAAAACGTCTTACAGTTGAAACCATTCATATGCGTCTAAAACAGTCTTGCAGTTGAAGACATTCATATGCGTCTAAAACGTCTTGCAGTTTAATACACTGATGTGCGTCTAAAACGTCTTGCAGTTTAAGACACTGATTGGCGTCTAAAACGTCTTGCAGTTGAAGACATCCATATGCTCCTAAAACGTCATACTGTTTAAGACATTCATATGCGTCTAAAACGTCTTGCAGTTTAAGACATTCATATGTTTCTAAAACGTCATACTGTTTAAGACATTCATATGCGTCTAAAACGTCCTGCAGTCTAAGACATTCACATGCTTCTAAAACGTCATACTGTTCAAGACATTCAGATGCGTCTAAATCGTCTTATAGTTCGAAATAATAACTTACGCCCAAAGTGTCTCATGAATGATTCTCTTAGAGTGATCGACGGTAGAAGCTGGATTCACTTCCAGCCAGAATGGTTATTTATATCCAAAGTTGAACGTCTGTTCTATCACGTGTGATGACTTCGACCGGTGATATCTATCCTAATGATCAAAGTTTTACCGATCGTAAATCTTCTATGAGCATTCTTGTTCACTGGCAGCGGATAATATATATATTATGAGTCTGATACTTAGGTCGTCAAATCTATTAATAATGCGGTATTATGATAATATCATTATCATTTGTTCTCAAATTTTTAATAGTATAATAGGTGGTTATGATCTTTCAAATAAAATAACTATATTGGCTAATCTTTTAATATTGTATTCTAGTGTACCGATTTCATTACTAATTTAATTCGAATCTTAAATGCAGGGTGACTAATCTGATTAACATTAGTGATGCCTTGCTTATTATAATATATATATATATATATATATATATAATATATATATTATATATATATATATATATTATATATATATATATATAATAATATAGATTTCTAATAAGAGCCCATAAACACAAAAATGTAGAAGAAAAGTACTAATTTCAGAGCCTGTGTCTCTCTCTTCAGGTATAATGAATTAGAAAATTTACAGAAAAGGTGGTATTTAATGCCAAGAGTCCCACAAGTAAGTTTTTCCAATAGTCACCACCTCTCTGATAATCTTCTAACTTCTTAAGCGTTCGGTTGAATGAACCACATGCGCGACGATTGTCTGATGTCAATTTCCCATTTGAGATGTCATTACCTTCTTCTCTTTTATTAAGGCCGATTCCAGTCAATTGACTCTTGTACCGGCAGTTGCGCAATAATTACACGTCACATATCCAGTTTATTTGCTATGGTTGTTCATTTATAAATTTGAAAATACCGATTCTGTTGTCCATACCACTGACCGTTTGGTGTTGGTATTAATCTCTGGGAAGTGATTTACCTGTAAATCCGATTAAGAGTTGGTCACTAGTCCTGCATGGGATCTCATATAACCCCCAAGTCTTGGCGATGTCTTTTGGTTGGACGTTAATTAGTGGATTTGGCTAAGGTATTTGGGTAGTAAAAATGCAAAAGGTGATTTCCCAAGGGTGTGAGTTACTCTCTAATCGTCTCCAGGTGGGAATTTTTATTTTATTTGTTGGGGTGTCCTGGTCTTGTCTTTAGGGTCGGTTAGAAAATTTACGTTTTGCTTTTTTGAATGCTTTGTCTCAATTATATGGTCAGGATACTTTAAGATGAAGTAGCTTGGCATTTAGTTCAAATTCTTTTTTCCAGAAAATCTGGGAACAAATTCGTAAGGCTCTTAGAGATAGGTTGCTGGCTATGCCTACTCGATAGTATTTCATGATAGCTAAAGTACTTGAATAAATGAAAGTGTAGAACTAACTTTTAGCTATCAATGACAATACTATCAGATAGGTCAGCCAGAACCTATTCCAAGAGCCTTACGAATTGTCCCCAGATTTCCTTGAAAAAAGAATTTGAACTAATTCGCAAGCAACTTTCATCTTTAAAGTATACGACTAATAATGAGAAGCAATTCAAAAGCAAACGTAATTTTCGCTACTCGACCCCCTAAAGGACAAGACCAGAGAACACACCCAACAATAACTAAAAAATTCCCCACCTGGAGACGATTAAGAGAGTAACTCACACCCTTGGGGAAAATCCAACCTTTTGCATTTACCTACCCAAATACCTTAGCCAAATCCCTGATTAAACGTCCAACAAAAGACATCGCCCAAAGACTCTGGGGTATATGAGATCCCATGCCAGGACTGTGACCAATCTACATCGGATTTACAGGTAAATCACTTCCCCAGAGATTAATACAACACAAACGGTCAGTTAGGTATGGACAACAGAACTCGGCTATTTTCAATCATATAAATGAACATAACCATAGAATAAACTGGAATAATGTCACGTGTAATTTATAGCAGCAACTGCCGGGTACAAGAGTCAAATGATGGAATCGCCTTAATAAAAGAGAAACAGGTAATGAACATCTCAAAAGGGAATTGGACATCAGACATCGTCGACGCAGTGTTCATTTTCAACCAACGCTTAAGAAGATTGGAAAGGAAGATTATCAGCGGGGTGACCTAAATTGGCTTACTTGTGGACGAATCTCTTGGTATAAATACCACCTTTTTCTGTAAACTTTTCTCATTCATTATACCTGAAAGAAGAGAGACAGCAGTCTCTGAAATATAGTACTTTTCTCTCTACATTTTGGTGGTTTTTATGGGCTCCTTTTATTAGATGGAATTCTGTTGTTACAGGAACACTTTACCAGTCATAATTATATATAATATATATATATATATATATATATATATTATATATATATATATATATATATATATATATATATATTACCACTCACTTATGTTCCGATCAGCTTAGTTGCCTGTATTAAGATTCGCTTAAATTTTACTGATAGAATCATATATAATATATGCATACATATATATATATATATATATATTATATATATATATATATATATATATATATATATATATATATATATATATATGATATAGATAGATAGATAGATAGATAGATAGATTAGATATAGAATATATAAACATATATACATATAATACAAGATCATATTACTGCCTCTACATTGTTCGCAGGGGGATAATCCGGGAACTTGTCCTCCTTCCCCTCTAATCCAAGCGTCCCACTAAAACCGGGCCGTTGCCAATAGTTTCTCAGAGCACTCCAATATATTACACAAGAGCCTCACGAAAACTTCCCAGACTTATGGGCCAAGTATTCGGCCTAGTACAAGACGCCTCACTCAGAATTCAGCTCAACCGAGTGTTTCATTTCTTCGACGTTATTGTCATTCCCAAAACTTAGGCCACAGAGCGCTGAATTTCGTGACGAGGGCCAAAATGGCATTCCTATGATTGGTAGGGTGGGGGTAGGGTAGGGCTGAGTTAGGGATGTCTGGGGAATCGGGAGAAAATACTTAGAAATGGGGTCACCCGGGTCGAACCGCCCAAGTTCGACTGAAGGTGTTGACGATGAATGTTTGGGGTCCAAAACTCGAAAGGAAGTTTGTCTCTCTGGATTGCCACAGTTTGGAGGATACCCTTTGATTGTCTTCCTTTTCGTGTTCTTAAGCTTTGCTTGTTTTGAACTTGTACTGTATCTTCTTAAGGACTTCATAAAAAAAATTCATCCTCTGGTAATTTATTGACCGCGCATTGTATTTTCTTATTACCTCTATTTTCGAATGTTAACGTCTCCTATAGTGGCATCTGCTGAGTGTGCGTTCTCGTTTTATAGAAGACTGATAAATAACCTTCTATTACTTTCATGAAAGGGAATAACCGCTAAAAAAAATACAATATAAAACTAGCTCTGTCTCAGTGGGGATAAATGTAAAAAATTTGCATTATCTTTGGACTTCTCTTAAGAAACAAATACTCTTTGTACAAAGCGAATGAAAGAATTTCCATAAGGGAAGGAATGTAACTCTAATTCATTATTTGTTCCAAAGGCCCCTGATTTCTAGGTATTAGAACGCTTATCATAACTTTAGAACATTTCCTCTGATCTTTTTATCAATGCTGATGAGTTAAATACTCTTTGTGTCTAGACGAGCCTTACCCTCTCAACCAACGTTATTCCACATTGACCATTTGTATCGTTTACAAATAATATATATCACGAACCACAGGCTACTTCATTAATACTCACATTTTACAACGGTTTGCTCTTTTTACTAAATTCGGTTACACTGGGTCGCACTGTCAGTTGTTTAATTAGCCTGACACACACACACACACACACACACACACACACACACACACACATATATATATATATATATATATATATATATATATATATATATATATATGTATATATATATATATATATATAAATTTATGACTCAGTTCGGGATCGAACACCGATTTCTCAAATGAAAGTCCAGGATTTCAGCTTCCCTCATGAACTGTATGGGTCAATTGGTAGCGCCCTGTCCTTTTATTCGAATGCTGGGGCTCGATCCCATGGGGAGCTAGAAGTATATTTCTGTGGAACACTTGCTCGTGTGTCCATTAGTTCTATCATATTCACTCTGTGGGGGTAATATAAATACAAATGAAATGCAACCAACTGACTGGGTAGTTGCAAAACATTCGCTGGTACGTTATGTGGTAGCCTACCCAGAAAAAAACTTAGGTTCCTACTTTTATGTATAGTTAAACTTTGTAAATCCTTCTCTCTACTTCCTCACAGAGCCAGCGTGTATTCCATGAAAAACTTCCACGAAAGAGAAGTCCCCACCAGAGATGGGTTTGGGTTCATGTGGAGCCTCCAACAACATCGCACAAGGCCCTGGCGACCCTTTCACCTTTTGGGGTAAATGGATTATATAGTATTGTTACTTATTAGTATGGACGAGACCTTCTCTAGGGGCAGCTTTATTGAATATAATTAACTGATTCTGCTGCATTGAAATTTTGATAGTGTCTTTTACATGCATGTATCTTATAATAACCTTTTCATCAACGTGGAGCTGACATAGTATCAGGTTTCCTAAGTCATTAATATGTTTCGTTTAACATTTTAGGAGAATTGTCTCAGCTACAATTTTATCATCTCCGTCTTTGAGATTCATCCTACTCTGTCAGAAAGTAAGCTTCCCTGACTTACAGGGAGAGTTAGCTTTAAATTCTTTCATTGTATGACTTGTTATCTGAGGTGTGTTTTATTCAGTTTTTAGTATATGCAAACTTGGTAGTTGATAGAATCACTTGCTATTAAAAAAAAGTTGATGAAAAAGTTATCTTAAACTGGAATGTAAAATTCTAAAGGAATTACCAATTAGCAGGACGCTCATGATAATATGATATTCTTGCTGACGACTTGTGTCCACATATGCAAGTTACGGAATATTCTGAACTTGTCAAAATGTTCAGATTTAATTAAAACCAATTAGTGAAATAAATGAAACTATATAACCTAAAATAATTGCTCTTAATTTCAATTGTTGGATTTTGCATAATTGATGTATCTGTATAAATGATATCTATAATCATGACGAATGTGCTAATTATTTAGACTTTATCCCCTTAAAGATGAAGGCCATATTGTTGTAATATTTATATAGTATAGCCCATATATTTGTGCATTGCTGTAAACACTTTCGTTGATAAATGATTAAATTAGAATTATCCTGCATGGCTATTCAATTAAGGAAAAACATTTATGTTAGTCTGCCTTGCCGGAGGTCTTGCTAACAGTAATTAAGGTTGTATGTAAATTTGCCAGGGTCTTTCAGTACATTATATTTCCTCAAGGGCGAGTTTATACAGTTTTTAAGACATTTAAAGGCCTTTAAGGCAATTAATCTATAGTTTTATATTTTGGCACAAGTGCCTGAAAACATATCCTACCAGTCAAAATTATTTTGTTTATTTATTAGATTTCTTTTTATTCATTTTATAGCATTTTCTTCCCCTAAGTCTATAATAACTAATGATAATAGGCTATAAATATTTTATTCATAATTTGGCTCGCCATTAGAGACTGATTAGCATAAAAGATCAGTCAGATCAATTCTTTATAAATCTGATTTTCTTATTCATCATTACCTTTAAGAAAATTGTTTTACATAAAACGTTTTCATTAATTTTGAAAACGGTATCCCGGATTATGTATGTGTGCGAAATCGCTTTATGACAGCTGAAAATCTCTGTAATTATCTCGCGTATGCTCGCCTTTGATAAAGATAATTGGTTTAATACAACATGTAAACCAATAACAATGAAATTGCAACAGAGCGTCTGCAATTCGCATATGAAATTAAATTTAGCCGTTATTAAGCTTTAATGTTTGCGAAACATTTTCTCTTCGAAACTGGGATTTTTCAAAGAAGTAATTTGCTTTTGGTATAAAGTTCCTGAATGAGCCAATAAATGACCAAAAATTTCTGGAGCATGTGTACACCTATGAGTGCGATAATATTATTCGAAAATCTCTCAGTTCTGTAAAAAGAAAAACGTTATTTCACTTGAATCAGTGATTTCATTGAATGCCGATGATTTATTTTACATTATATTTACACATTTTGTTTTCTCTTCAGTTTTGATTGATACCAATGTGCTCAAAGAAAATTGAAATCGTATATTAGCAGTCAGTCTTTGTTTTTCATCTTTTTCCATAAATTGATGTTTTTTTTTAGGATTCATTGTATAACAGTAACACAGTTATCTTTTATAACTGGCGAGTATACAGAGGCCTAAGAGTCTTATAGATTAAGTATTGTTTATTGTTATTCCTTTTTTTTCTTATTGCATTCCTCTTATTCGACTGGGTGGTTTTTATAGTGTGAGGTTTCCTTAGGAGTTCATCACTTTTCTCATAATGTGCGCTGTTTCTAGTACCACACTCTTTTATATGAGTCCTGGAGCTCCTTTGGCATCTAGTTTTTCCAGGTTCCTTTTCAGGGATCTTAGGTTCGTGCCTACTGTCCCTATGATTATGGGTATAATTTTCACTGGCATATCCCATATCCTTCTTATTCCTATTTTCAGGTCTTGATACTTATCAATTTTTCCTCTTTCTTTCTCATCTACTCTGGTTTCCCATGGTATTTGGACATCCAATAAGTGATACTGTTTCTTGATTTTGTCAGTCACCGTCATTTCTGGTCTATTGGCACTTATCACCCTGTCTGTTCTGATATCATAGTCCCAGAGGATCCTTCTCCGATTGTTTTCTATTACTTCCTCAAGTTGGTGTTCGTACCACTTATTACTGGAAGCCAGTTGGTCTTTCCTGTACAGGATCCAGTGAAGGACTTTTCCTACTGAATCATGTCTCTTTTTGTACTGGTTCTGTGCAAGTGCTGGACATTCGCTTGCTATGTGATTTATGGTCTCGTTTTTCATATTGCACTTCCTACATATGGGAGAGATGTTATTTCCATCTACTATTCTTTGGGCATATCTAGTTCTTAGGGCCTGATCTTGTGCTACTGTTAGCATTCCCTCGCTTTCCTTCTTTAGTTCCCCCCTCCGTAGCCATTGCCATGTTTCATCGTTGGCCAGTTCTTTAGTCTGTCACATGTACTGTTCGTGCAATGGTTTGTTGTGCCATTCCTCTGTTCTGTTTTTCATTCTCCTGTCTGTACATTTCTGGTGCTTCGTTTACTATCATCAGCCCTTCCCCATTCCCATGCACTCCTTAGTCACTTGTCTTCACTGGTTTTCAGATATTGCCCCAGTGCTCTGCTCTCGATGTTGACGCAGTCCTCTATGCTTACTAGCCCTCCCCCTCCTTCTTTCGTGTTACGTACAGTTTGCCTGTATTCGCTCTTGGTGCAGTGCTTTGTGCATTGTCATGTGTTTCCTATGCTATGGAGTTCCGCCTTCGTCCACTCCGCTACTCTTGTGCTATATCTGATTACTGGTTCTGCCCATGGTGTTATGGCTTTCGTCATGTTTTCAGTGTTTAGTTT
>NC_087206.1:18785746-18793246 GCF_015104395.2 Macrobrachium nipponense
TACAGTAAGGAAGAACTAGATGGTTAATTTCCTTATGTCTTTGTCTGTCTAAATGACTGAAACTGACTTATAATGAAATGCTTAGTAAGAGAAGGCTGCAGAAAATCTTCTTAGAATTCATGTAAGCAAGTACTTTGGTGGGCGGGGGGGGGGGGGAGTGGTATGATAAATAATGAGCGTTATTTCCAAACATGGAATTATGAATTTATATTGTTAAGCAACCTGATATAGCTTTAAACACTAGTGGTATATATATAATATATATATATATATATATATATATATATATATGATAACTTGAATCACGAAGTATATAAAAAAACGTGATGCTATGTATAAATAAAGGTTTTTTTTTGCCACGAAGGAAAAAAATGAAAAAACGAGTTGGCCGAGTACTTTTCGTCCTATTCGGACCCTTTACTGAGGCATGTCCTCAGTAAAGGGTCCGAATAGGACCGAAAGTACTCGGCCAACTCGTTTTTTCATTTTTTTCCTTCGTGGCAAAAAACCCTTTATATATATACATATATATATATATATATATATATATATATATATATATATATATATATGAGTGTGTGTGTGTGTGATGTATGTATGTATGTATGTATATACAGTCATGAGGCAGGACGTGGGCTAGAAATCTTATTCCATCCTCCTGTCTCCTTTCCATAAATATGTTTTTCTTTTCCCTGTTTTTTTTCTATTCTTTGCTATTTCCTTTTCTTTTATCCATCTCCTCTTCTTCTCATCTTTCCCTTCCTTCGCAAACTCATTACACCACATTTTCACTCTCTTCTCCTCCGCCCTTTCTTCTTTCACTCTGTCCTTTTTTCTTAAATATGTATTTTGCATAAGAAATCTTTTTCTATTCAAGGGACTTTCCTGGACCTCATTAGGGGATCTCGACTCCATGATCAAACGTCTCTTTCAGGCCTAGGCGAAGAAATATTGAAGAAGGTCGGGTTTTGTAAAATTGCTAGGTATGATTAAAGTTACTTTCCTGTACTTTATAGTTTTTTTTTTCATAATAACTGATCTCTTCTTTCTGTATTTCCCATTATCTCCGTTATTTCTATCCAGTGAACACCACATTCTTTGGGAGCTTCAATTTCAAGTCAATGACCCCTGTGGGTTTGTTCCACATGAATAGACTTCACTTTAATAATAATAATAATAATAATAATAATAATAATAATAATAATAATAATAATAATAATAATAATAATAGGGAGAAGACCTTCTCTAGGGGCAGTGGTTTATTTCATATGTAGTATTTATTTTCTTAATAATAATCATAATGATAATAGTAATAATAATAATTAGGGAGAAGACCTCTGAGGTCAGTAGTTTGTTCCACATGTAGGATTCATGTTCTTCTTAAATAATAATAATAATAATAATAATAATAAATAATAATAATAATAACTAATAACAATCATCATCATCATCATCATCATACATCATCATACTATAATGGGCGTAATGTCTGTCTGTCTGTCTGTCTGTCCTTCAATCACGGCCACAACGCTGGTCAGATGGGCATGAAACTTGGCAGGGTTATGGTGGGGACCCCTAAGATGGTTTGTAATTGGGTTTTTCATCCAACCTACCCCCCTCCTTTGTAGGGGGGGTGGGGTGGGGTGAGAAGGGATCCCTGAATCGGAGCTGTTTCTGGCCGTGAAACGAGGCTGGTTATTCCCGTAGACTTAGTTACTTTTACGATTTTTCATACATAATTTCTCTACAACTTCCCCGGAGAAAGTCGCGAATATTTCAGCTCGGACACAATAGATTTATTGAATAACGTAAATCTATTGCGGGACCTTGCCAGTTGCCACAAAATAACGTTGAAGGAAGTACCCTGCCCGGTAATGGTTGCTACAGCGGAATTTCGATCCTGCCAATGGAATGGAACATAATAAAAAAGGAAAACTGACAAGTTCCTACTTTCTACTCCTTTTTTGGAAGACACAGGATCCATAAGAGCATTTATTCAGTTAGCCGATAACGCACTGACATAACAAGTTGCGTCTTTGGCAGTTAACATAATGAAAAGGAAAGATACTTTATTTTATTAGTATCTACCATGCAAAGTAATTGACAAAGAAACGAACCAATCAAGATCCCTTGTTCCGTTAAATGAAAGTCAGATAGAAGAGAGAGAGAGGGAGAGAGAGAGAGAGAGAGACGAGAGAGAAGGAGAGAGAGAGAGAGCCATTTACGACATGAAACGCCAACTAAAACAATTTTAATTATTTTTTAGCTTGCTATCCGAAAAAATGAGAGAGAGAAAGAGAGGAGATAATTTGTTTGACTTTGAGAGCTAAGTAGAATCCCGATAATCCCATCACCGTCTTCGTTACTTGACTTACATTGAGAGAGAGAGAGAGGAGAGAGAGAGAGATAATCATTGAACAAAAAGAGGGTAAACAATAATGAATACGAAACTTCTTTACGTTCATTGATCGTCCCTTCACCTTTACTTTAAGAGGAGAGATGAGAGAGAGAGAGAGAGAGACGAGAGAGGAGAGGAACATATTCGTGTAACTCGCCTTTATTTTAATGTTGCTGAACTAATAGTACAATATAAATTTTTCAACACTTCTGCACCCGTATTTTATCACCCATCGTAGCAGGGAAGTTGCACTTTGTTTGCAGGTAATAATAATAATAATAATTAAGAATAATAATAATAATAATAACTAATAATAATAATAATTAGTGGAGAAGACCTTCGCTAGGAGGGTCCAGTTAGTTTGTTCATGTTTGTAGGATTCATTTTCTTGATAATCAATAACTAATAATAACTAATCAAAATAATAATAATGAATAATAATAATAATTAATGAATAACTAATAATAACTAACTAATAATAATAATTAGGGAGGAGACCTTCTTTGAGAGTAGTACCAGTAAATTCAATTTATGTAGTCTCCTCACATATAAAGTTTCCTCATTGTCTTAGTTTTATTAGCTCTAACGTTAATGATAATAATCATTAATTTTTCATTACTCCCAATTGCAACTCTTTCAGACAAAAGCAAAATCCCCCAAATTTCCCCCTTCACAGAAGATGTTTGCACAACTTTACAGGAAAGAAAAATAAAGAATAATAGAATAAGAAACAAAAATACCCCTTCCTCGGAAAAAGGACTATCAAACAATGAACGCATTATTTTGCGATATCGGAATGGAATAGAAAAATTTATTAGGATAAAGGCCGAGGCCTCGGACCCTATAAGGTCATTCAGCGCTGAAAGGGAAATAGGATTAAAAAGGTTTCAAAGGGTAACAGGAGGAAAGCTCGTAGTGGCACTATGAAACATTTGTTAGAAGTGGGTGGGCAGTAAGAAGGAAGAAAGAGACTAACAATGGAGGCATAGTAAAAGAATGAAAGGGGTAGCATCTATGGTCCGAGGGGACACTGCAAAGAACATTAAGTAATGCCTAATGTGCATTGCATGAGGTGCGCTGACGGCACGATCCCCGTACGAAGCTGTTTTCGATATCCAAAAATTTTTTATTATTTCAAAATCATCTTCGAACTGGGGTCAGGATGAGGAATAAGGTCAGAGTTAAGCCCTGTGTCAAAACAAAGCTTAGGAGTTCATTCGTTATCTACCCATAACACTATGTCGAAAGTTAATACTGAGAATTTTCCATTTATTTGTTTATTTTTATTACAATAACTACAATGAAAATTATATTATAACATTATGGAATTCAAAGTTCGACTCCTTGATATAGCTGATATTTTTTCTTATAGAAATACCTACCACCTCCCCACTTTTTGAACATTAAGTAATTACTGGACGCATTTCCTAGTGATATAAAACTTTTCATTACAGCAAAGACTTTGCTTTATATGAACAATAGTGGACAAAGAATGTAAAAAAATCATAAAAGGGTTCTCACAAAGTAATAGACCTATATATTAACAAAGACTTATTACTGTGTTACAGAAGCTGGGGATTAAAAGCTTTCCTTTTTTTAGAGGCGCTCTTATAGATGTGCGGCAACGAGACCATAATAGGCTTTCGCTTTCAATAGTGGGTAATTATGGTTGAAGAAAAGTCATTAACGTTAATATTGGAATTATGTTAATAGCTCGTAACTCGCCATCCCTCCCAAACCTCCATACCATCCCCCCAACCCACCCCTTTATCATACGCATTAAAGTGTCTCGTTTGCAATCCAAAATATATGACTTTCTAAATCATAAATACCGAAGTACATTTCCTGCTTGATTCAATTTACATTGCATAAGCTATGGCTCATAATGCCAGGTAATTCCTATAACGGATTTCATTGTCATTTACCTACTGCATAATCAGCACACGTTTCAAAACCTCACAGATCATAAAAGAATGTGTACAAATAGAAATCTGAAAGTTCTTTGATATTCAAAGATATTCTCGTGCAATATCTTAATCACATTTGTCCTTTCTAATATATATACATATATAGATATTTATAGATATATATAGAATATATTATATATATAATATATATTAACTATATAGCATCATATATATATAAGAATATATATAAATATATATATATATATACTATATATGATATTAATATATATATAATACTATACTATTATAGTTAAGATATATATATATATATATATTATATATATATTATATATATATATATAGTATATAGTTATAAATAAAAATTTATATTTTTTTACATATATCCTAGATTATATAATATAATATATAATATATTATATATATAATATATATATATATATATAATATATAAATATATAGTATATATATTTCATTCACTAACCCACTCAGGCTTCCATAGGATCGAATTACTGGGACTCTTCTTACGTAACTTGTTGTTTCGGCCAAATCGTTGACGGAGAATTTGGATCGCAAACATTGAGTTAGTACGCCACAAAAAAAATTGGTTATTTTTAACTGCGATCCAGAAAAATATAGGGCATTCATTTAGGTTAGAGATGTTAGACAGGCCAACTCGGCAGAGAGAATATGGCAGGTAAGAGATGATGTGGCCGCAAATTTCGGACTAGATTTCAACTATATAAAGCGTCCTCCCATACAAGTTATGGTGTTAAATGGCACAATTCATTGAGGTTTTAAGTTGCTCTTCCGTCAAGCAATTTTTGAGATTCATGAGAAGGGAAAAAGAATTAATCTAAATTGAACTTTGTCCATTAATTTATGAAAGAATAAATTCCTCTTTGGATACTTTTTATTCCACACAGAACAACAGTTTACAGTCGATGAGGTACTGAAAGATTTCCACCTAATTATTATATTAGTAATACTAGCAAACTTAACCCCGAATTACACGAATAGTCTCTCTCTCTCTCTCTCTCTCTCTTCCTCTCTCTCTCGGTAATGTAAGTTCAAGGGACGATCACTGAAAACACCAAAGAGAAATTCTTTTATTCATTGTTGTTTTCCCCTCTTTTTAATGATAGCTCTCTCCTCTCTATCTTCTCGCTCTCTCTCCGTCTCTCTCTCTCTCTGTTTCTTAAAGTAAAGTGAAGGGTACGATCAATGAACGTAAAGAAGTTCGTATTCCGATTATTGTTTGTTTACCCTCTTTTAATTGATTCTCTCTCTTCTCCTCTCTCATCTCTCTCTCTCTCTCTTCCTCTCTCGTCTCTATCTCTCTTCTCAATGTAAGTTCAAGTAAGCGAAGACCCGGTATGATGGGAATTATAGGACTTACGTAGGCTCTCAAATCACAAATTATTCCGAGCTCTCTTTTCTCTCTCTCCATTTTTCGATAGCAAGATAAATTTTTATAAAATTGTTAGTTGCAATTTAATGTCTTTAAATAGCTCTCTCTCTCTCTCTCTCTCTCTGCACTCTCTTCTCTCTCTCTCTCGCTCTCTTATCTGACTTTTCATTTACAACGGAACAGGGGATCTTGTTTGGTTGCGTTTCTTTGTTCAAGTAACTTTGCACGGTAGGTACGAATAATAAAGGTATCTTTCTTTTCATTATGTTTACTGCCAAGACGCACTTGTTATGTCAGTGCGTTATGGCTTACAGTGATAAATGCTTCTTATGATCCTGTGGGTTCTTCCAAAATAGAGTAGAAAAGTAGGAACTTGTCAGTTTCCTTTTCATCATGTCCAATTGGCAGGATCGAAAATTCCGAGAAGCAACATTAGCGGGCAGTACTTCTTCAACGTTATTTTGTGCCAACTGGCAGTGCCCGATGGAGTTTAAGTTATTCCAAAAAAATCTTTGCGGGTATTGGGTATGATGAAATTTTCAATCTTCTATTGTTGTTCCGAGCTGGAAAATAAATTTTCGCGACTTTCTCCAGGGAAGTCTACGGGAATAAACCAGGGCCTTATTTGTTT
The DNA here is from genome assembly GCF_015104395.2 of Macrobrachium nipponense. Lineage (NCBI taxonomy): Eukaryota > Metazoa > Arthropoda > Malacostraca > Decapoda > Palaemonidae > Macrobrachium > Macrobrachium nipponense. Next base: position 18,792,112 of record NC_087206.1, read on the forward strand.
CCAGGGAATCCCTTCCCTTCCAATCGCCCCACCCCCTACAAAGGAGGGGGGTTATGGTTTGGATGCAAACCCCATTAACAAAAAACCATCTTAGGGGTCCCCACCATAAAGCCTGCCCAAGTTCATGCCCGATCTGATCAGCCGTTTGGCCGTGATTGAAATGACAGACAAGACAGACAGACATTACCGCCCATTATAGTTATCATTATTATGTATTATTAGTTATTATTATTATTATTATTATTTCATTATCTTATTATTATTATTGATATTATTAACAAATATCTTAAAATAGATAATAATTCCAGCGACAAAATAAATAACCAAAACTCTGGCTTAGATTTCTATTTACGTTTTATATTGAACGGCGTGGGAAAACCAGCATATTTCATACCACAGGCTGCTATAAGAATACGTATAGCATATAATATATAGCATATATATATATATATATATAGATATATAATATATATATATATATAGTATATATATATTACACAGAATGAGCGTGTGTTTAATATACCGGTGAACAATAGAATAAAAGAAAATGTCTATTAAAAGAAAGTAAAAGAGTTTACACAGGGCTTAAAAACATCGTATTGTTAATTAACTTCAGGCAAAAACTCTATTAGACGAAAAAACTATATCCAGTCTGCGAATGACATTGAAATTAAATTTTGGGTGGCATAAAATGCGGTTAAAGTGTCATATTAAAAATTCATGAGCTTTTAATACTTAGACGTGTTCGAGTTTAACAACTTAGTGAAGGGCGCCTCTAGCAAAATTTTTCTGAAGATTTAATTTATGAACTTTGACCATTTTAAGGTCGGGACACCTCTCTGTTGTTAATTATTTAAAATATACGTAGATGCAAAAACTGAAGAAAAAAAACCGCTGAGTTTACAAAAACAGAAAAACGAAGGAAAAGTTTAGTATAATGTTAATTATATAAAATATACGTAGATGGAAAAACTGCAAAAAAATGAGTTTACAAGAACTGTAAAAATAAAGGAAAAGTTAGTATGATGAGGAACTTTCACAAGGAGGAAGAAGAAGAAGAAAAAGAAAGAGAGAGAGAGAGAAGACGAAACCAATGATGAAAGAAAGTTGGATAACTCAATTGTTTTTACGCTTA
>NC_087206.1:18810746-18815746 GCF_015104395.2 Macrobrachium nipponense
TTCATTATTTCCAAAATCTGGCTTAGAAATACTGTGCGTTCTGGGAAGCGAAGATACCTTTCCCTTTCAAATGTCAAATTTCCTACTGTATCGTTTAAAATCTTTTCATTAGAAAAAATACAGTAATTAGGATATGCACAATAATCTACCTTCGCAACATATTCCCCCTTCAAAAAAAAAGTCTAACTTTTTAAAGTCCAACAAAATATATATTATTTTCTTCAACATACGAAATAGATAAAATCTTTATTCTTCATTTGCAAAGAGAGAATGGACAAATTACTAATTGTACGCGTATGAATAGAAAAAGATTTATCTGGTTTATATAATTGTATGAATTTATCCTCCAGTTATGAATGGAGCTGAAACAAGAATCTCGTTATCATGCCACTGTCGGTTTAATTGTGCCTTAATGAGAAGTTAATGACATTTGTCCGGGAAAAGGTACTCTCAGTTCAAAGCAATTTTCTCTCTCTCTCTCTCTCTCTCTCTCTCTCTCTCTCAAAGTGAAATTCGTATTGTATTCTCTGACTTCTCCCGTATTATCGCGAACGAAATTAGATGAATCTTCATCATATTATATAGTGCGTGTTTGGAATGTTACTTTGAATTCATCTCTTTCAATCACTGGTAAGAACTTGCTTAAAATTCTGCATGCCCTTTCATGTGTTGTTGTTGTAACGGCGCCTGGTTTTTGTGAAAGTGTAAAACAAGACTGCAACAAAGAAAGAAGTTGGTATACCAAAAAGGTAAAGTGTGTTATATTTTTATTAGTTGCAACTAATATCTACAAACTAATATCTAAAAACTAATAACGGATAGGAACAGTGGTTAACTAATAACCAATAACAGATGGTTACGAAGGTTTGGTAAAAACTGATGGTTACAATGTTTTGAGTGAAAAGATTTACACTTTTACACATTACAAATTTTTGTGTTTTGTGTTTGTTTCATTGTTTGTGCATTTGTTCATTTTCTTGTTGAAGTGTGCCTTTTTATTTTATATTTTCATTTGCATTCACAATTTAATTGTCTTAGTTATTTTCATTGCTTAATCATTGCACATTTAATTAAATTTAACACTTGTGAATTAATTTGCATTTACTTAGAATTCTTTTCAAGTTTTATTATTGTTTAGCACTTGTGAATTAATTTCCAAATTTCAATTATTGCCTAACACTTCTGAATTTTAATTGAATTAATTTTCTTGAATTTTGTGATAAATTAATTTTGATCAAATTTTACTTAATTGATTCAAGAATTAATTAAACTTTACTTTGTTTTCAAGTAACAGTAATTTTCCCTGATATTGTGAATTTCACTTATAAACTTTGAGTTTAATAATAAATTTTTGTATTTCAAATTTTTATAAGTGTTTTCATTTATAACTAGTATATTTGCATATGATTATGATTATGTTAGGTAGAAACATAGTGGTGATTAATCTGTTTTACTTGAAGTGACACAGAACCAGGGAAGTACTTAGACTTCTGAAATCAGGGAAATACTTAGACTTTTAAAGTTGTTGATGGAGTGATGCCCTTTGATTAATTTAATTACTTACAAGATTACCTCACACCTGTTTTGATGAACTTAGTCGATTTTCTGCATACTGTAAGTTGTTAAGGGATCACTGTTGCCTTTAGAGTATTTCAGTCGTTTAATACCTTTGATGAGGGTTCAGGTGGGTCTGACTTTTTTTAGGTAACAGTTGATGAATGGTAACCAGATACTTAGCACTTCGTAACAATATATATATATATATATATATATATATATATATATATATATATATATATATATATATATATACACATACATATATATTAGGACTTCATTTTCCTGATTCAGCAGTTGTTCGAAATGCTCTTTCCATCTTTTTAAGATGTCTTCTTCCCTTCAATGTACTTAACCATTTCGATGTTTAATTTGCTTGGCATGCGTAATATATACGTTATTATAATATATTCTTGCTATAAGTAGAGCTACCACCTCCTTTACTTGTTTGTTCTCGCTTACTCAGGGAGTAAGCCTGCAAACTACCTTGTTGTTGTTCTTCTTCTTCTCCTTGTTTTTTGGGGGTGGGGTTGGTAAGCCTAAAAAGGTCTGAAAAAGGTTAAACGTTGAAGATACAGGAATTCTAGGATAGGATATTGATACATTTTTTATCATAATGGAAATGTAAAAAAATAAATAATGTGCATGATAAACAGTACAGAAAAAGGATTTCTAATAAAATATAGCGTATTTATTTTAATTTTCGTCGGTGAAACAACACTCTATTTAACCATAGATTTTAGCATGCTCCTCGAGTAAACTGTAGAACGGATCACGCCTTGTTCTACCTAAGCCTGTCGCTGTCCTCTCCTAACTCGCCTTTGCCATCTTCTTCTTTTTCTTCCTCTTTTTCTCTTTCACCAGCTTTTTTTTATTTCTTCATCGCTCTACCAGCTCTCGTTTTCCTCCCATACTACCCAGATTTTCGCCCCTGATTCGCCCAAGCACTTCCTTCCCATACGTCCTAATTGCTGCTGCATTGTGTCCACTGTTCCTGAACATTTTCCATTTTCTATGTCAATTACTTCCAACACTTTCTTTTTCAACTCTTTTTTTTCACTTATCACCATCCTTTGATCATTTGTACCACTCTATTTTCCAAATTCCTTATCTAATTTTTAAAATGTATTTTTTTCTTATAAATAATTTTTTTTTCAAGAAGTAATATTTTAAATTTAACACTAAATAAGCTCTAAGAAATATCAAATATGAAATTCTCAAGTTAAAAGTGACCATTCAATGAGTACGCAATCGTTACTTTACTTTAGAAATCAAAAGTGCTATGCAATGGAGATAGAGAGAGAGAGGAAGAGAAAAGGAGAAGGTGTTAGGAGAGAGAGAGAGAGAGAGAGAGAGAGAGAGAGAGAAAGAGCATGTGAACGGTTTGAGAATCTACATATGCCCGAATGAAATTCTTCTCCCATGTGGAAACTGGACTGGGGATGACACAAAATATGTGACTTTCTAAATCGTAAATACCGAAGTACATTTCCTGCTTGATTCAATTTACATTGCATAAGCTATGGCTCATAGTACCAGGTAATTCCTATAACGGATTTCATTGTCATTTACCTACTACATAATCAGCACACGTTTCAAAACCTCACAGGTTATAAAAGAATGTGTACAAATAGAAATCTCGTGCAATATCTTATTCGCATTTTGTCCTTTCTATATATATATCTATATATATATATATATATATTATAATATATATATATATATAATATATATATATATTATATATTATACATATATATTATAGCACTGTTATAAAATTTACTGGTTTCACCTGTTCAATTATAAAACGTAAATAGAAAGATAAGCAGAGTTTGTTATCTATTTTAGATCATTTGTTAATAATATAATAATAATAATAATAATAATAATAATAATAATAATAATAAATAATAGGTGGAAATCTTTCAGTACGCATCTGTATATGTTGTATATGTGAATAAAAAGTTCATAGAGAATTTATTCTTTCATAAATTAATGGGCAAAGTTCAATTTAGATTAAATCTTTTTCCCTCTCATGAATCTTGAAATTGCTTGACGAATAGCAACTTAAAACTCAATAATTTGCATTAACACATACCTGTATGGGAGACGCTTTACATAGTAGAAATCTAGTCGAAATTTGCGGCACATCATCTCTTACCTGCATAATCTCTGGCTTTTACTTTTCATCACATCTGCCGAGTTGGCTGTCTAACATCTCTAACCTAAATGCTCTTATATTTTTCGGTCGCAGTTAAAAACAATTTTTTGTGGCGTACTAACTCAGTGTTTCGATCCAAATTCACGTAACGATGGCCAAACACGTTACGTAAGGAGAGTCCAGTAATCGATATATGGAAACCTGAGTGGGTTGTGAATTATATATATATATATATATATATATATATATATATATATATATATATATAGTATATATATATATATATATATATATATATCATAATGTGCGTGTGTATATACGGTGACAATAGAATAAAAGAAAATGTATTAAAAGAAAATAAAGATTTACCAGGGCTTAAAATATCGTATTGTTAATAAACTTCAGGCAAAAATCTGATTAGACGAAAACTATGTCCAGTCTGCGAATGACATGAAATTAATTTTGGGAGCATAAAATGCTGTTAAAGTTTCATTAAAAATTCATGAGCTTTTAATACTTAGACGTGTTCGAGTTTAACAACTTAGTGAAGGGCGCCTCTAGCAAAATTTTTCTGAAGATTTAATCTATGAACTTTGACCATTTTAAGGTCGGGACACCTCTGTTGTTAATTATGTAAAATATACGTAGATGGAAAAACTGCAAAAAAATGAGTTTACAAGAACTGTAAAAATAAATGAAAAGTTAGTATGATGAGGAACTTTCACAAGGAAGAAGAAGAAGAAGAAGAAAAAGAAAAAGAAGAGAGAGAGACGAAACCAATGATGAAAGAAAGTCAGATAACTCAATTGTTTTTACGCTTAAGTTTTTTTTTTAAGCCACAAGAATTAATTAAGAAAAATAGCACTATGTACATATACATTCTATTTCGTCACTTTCCTGAAAGTGGACATTGCTTAAAGAAAACGCTTGAGGTCTGCCAATTCCACCTCTCTCTCTCTCTCTCTCTCTCTCTCTCTCTCTCTCTGAAAACAGATAGTTATTGCAAACGATGAGAAATCGGATGAAACCAAGGTAATATCCGGTGTGCCACAAGGTACGTGCTAGCTGCAATATTGTTTGTTTATTCATGATTGAAGACATAGACAGTAATGTTAAGGATTCGGTAGTGAGTAGTTTCGCTGATGACACAAGAATAAGTAGAGAAATTACTTGTGATGAAGATAGGAACGCTCTACAAAGAGACCTTAACAAAGTATATGGTTGGGCAGAGGTAAATAGGATGGTATTTAACTCTGATAAATTTGAATCAATAAATTATGGA
>NC_087206.1:18825746-18835746 GCF_015104395.2 Macrobrachium nipponense
GAGACAAACGCCATTCCCCACCAACAGAAAGGCTGCAGAAGAAAGTGTAGGGACACAAAAGACCAGCTTCTGATAGACAAAATGATAATGAAGAAGAGTAGGAGAAGAAAAACCAACCTGAGCATGGATTGACTATAAGAATGTCTGAAAATATATGGGGCAGAGGAAAACACCATCAGTTTCCTCAAAAATACAATGCGCAACGGAAATACAATACTTACAAGCTCTGGAATAAGACTAGCAGAGGTTAATATCAGGAGAGGGATCTTCCAGGGCGACTCACTGTCTCCATTACTCTTCGTAGATGGATGCTGGGTACCATCTCAAGAAAAGAGGCAACAGAATTAACCATCTGATGTTCATGGACGACATCAAGCTGTATGGTAAGAGCATCATGGAACATCAGGATGGAGTTTGGAATAGAAAAATGTGCCTTAGTCAACATACAAAAGGGCAAAGTAACAATGACTAAAGGGATAAAGCTACCAGATGGAAGCAACATCAAACACATAGATGAGACGGGATACAAATACCTGGGAATAATGGAAGGAAAGGATATAAAACACCAAGAGATGAAGGACACGGTCAGAAAAGAATATATGCAGAGACTCAAGGCGATACTCAAGGCAAAACTCAAGGCGCCGGAAAAATATGATAAAAAGCCTTAAACACATTGGCAGTGCCAGTAATCAGATACAGCGCAGGATAGTGGAATGGGCAAAGGCAGAACTCAACAGCATAGACCAGAAAACTAGGAAACACATGACAATACACAAAGCACTACACCCAAGAGCAAATACAGACAGACTATACATAACACGAAAGGAAGGGGGAGAGGACTACTTAGTATAGAGGACTGCGTCAACATCGAGAATAGAGCACTGGGGCAATATCTGAAAACCAGTGAAGACGAGTGGCTTAAGAGTGCATGGGATGAAGGACTGATAAAAGCAGACGAAGACCCATAAATCTACAGAGACAGGAGAAGGACAAACAGAACAGAGGACTGGCACAACAAACCAATGCACGGACAATACATGAGACAGACTAAAGAACTAACCAGCGATGACACATATGTAGAAAGTGCAATACGAAAAATGAAACCATAAACCACATAGCAAGCGAATGTCCGGCACTTGCACAGAACCAGTACAAAAAGAGGCATGATTCAGTGGCAAAAGCCCTCCACTGGAGACTGTGCAAGAAACATCAGCTACTTTGCAGTAATAAGTGGTACGAGCACCAACCTGAAGGAGTGATAGAAAACGATCAAGCAAAGATCCTCTGGGACTATGGAATCAGAACAAATAGGGTGATACGTGCAAATAGACCAGACGTGACGTTGATTGACAAAATCAAGAAAAAATTATCACTCATTGAGGTCGCAATACCATGGGACATCAGAGTTGAAGAGAAAGAGAGGAAAAAATGGATAAGTATCAAGACCTGAAAATGGAAAGAAGAAGGATGTGGGATATGCCATTGGAAATTGTACCCATAATCATAGGAACACTAGGCACGATCCCGAGATTCCTGAAAAGGAATCTGGAAAAACTAGAAGCTGAAGAGGCTCCAGGACTCATGCAGAAGAGTGTGATCCTAGAAACGGCGCACATAGTAAGAAAAGTGATGGACTCCTAAGGAGGCAGGAGGAAACCCGGAACCCCACACTATAAATACCACCCAGTCGAATTTGAGGACTGTGATAGAGCAAAAAAAAAAAAAAAATAATAATAATAATAATAATAATAATAATAATAATAATAATATTAATATTAATAATATGGTATTTCTCTTACAGACGGTGTAACATGGCTCTCAAATGATATTCAAATTAGCCAAATATAGACCAAAAAATCATGAGTATTTTTATCATGTAGTAAGACAATTAACTTTATTCTGTTTATAGTTTGGATTGTTTGATGCATATTATCCAATATGCATCCAATAAATACATACTTGTATTTATTAGTCGGTGTCAGTAATACATACTTTTAATCAGAGATTACTAAACCTTGTTAGACATATTAATCGTTGCTGCACTATCCTCTAGTTCCATTTATGAGCAAGTAAGTCTTGATGAGATGAATGTAAAAGTTTTAAAGTAAATTATCCACACAACTTTGGTAAATTTATAAGTCGCTACACAAACTTCCAATATGCTGTTTTTTCCAGACGTGTGAACGCCTGTTTCTTAGTTTGTTTGTACTGATAGAAGAATTTGGGAATTATCTTTTCGTCTTCATCTTCTCAGTTTCCTTCGTAATATCTATCCGCCTGCCTATCTATCTTTCTTTCCATTAGGGAGGACAAACTTTCCTTCGCCATAAGTTCATCAAATCAGAGAAATCTTGTCAGAAAAACTCCATGCCACAACGACCCTTCAAATGGCATCAACTTAAGAGGATAAGATTTGGTTAGGCCTCGGGATTGCCTCCGCGATTTCCAATCATAAGAGGTCATCTCGTCCCGGCGATCAGTCAGTCGCCCTAATTCTTGTTCAGCCATAAAATGAGAAAGATTATAACGTGGTCCTCTCATTCAGCCGATCGCAAACTGCGTAGATTTATCTGTCCTGGAAGCTCAGTTGCAAGAGCCAATCGACGCTTTACTGGAAACGGCATTTTTTCGCGCTTTTCTGTGATTTGTCTTTTAAGTGGTGAAGATGTATTGGGCGGTTTGGTAATATACTGTTAACTTTCAACTCTCTCTTGGCGTTATCTATTCTGTTTTATTTTCTTTTGAAGAGTTATGATTACTGATATTTTCAGTCTAAGATTGATTTAATGACATAGCTGATTACAGATGCAATAGTGTTCTAGAAAACAAAAAAAAATTCCAATATTCTTATATAGTTTTTTTTTTTAACCACTAGCAACCAAGCCATATTTCCCAAGACCTAATCAACATACAACCAATAAAACTTTAGCCTCTTCTAAATGTGTCTCCCTGGGATGAAGATTGTGTGGGTTAGGGAGGGGGTTGGAGGCAGTCGCAGGTTTCCTTCTTCTTCAATTAAGCCCGACAAATTGGAAATCGACCCTCACAGGGACCTGAGATTTTGACAACATTTTCTCTCATAACAATTTAGCTTTCGTTCGACATGAAGATGGAACTGCAAAACACCAATGTTATAGCTACAAAATCTTATGAATAAAATATTAACATCTCTAATTTCTTGCATTCGACTCTTCTGTACCTTAAATGGCAGATATTCATATGTCGTCTCATACTACGTATATCACTATATTACTAGCTATCTTTAAACTACCACGTTGGTTTCAGATGGTACAAATTATAACTTTATATCATTGTTGTCATTCCGTAGTGCACTGGAGCATCAGAGATAGAGAGAAGGTCCGTTCTTCCCTTTGCTAAAAACCAACAGATTTTGAGATTTTGAGACCATGGTGTGGCCCAAAGGTAGATCAGTGTCCAGACTACATCATTCTGACTTGGTAAGTTACACAGTGGAAAAAGTTAACATTTGTAAAAGTAAGTATTAGATTCTGTCTTATTGGATAGATATATATTATATTATATAAATATAGTAAAATATATATATAGATATTATTAATATATGATATTTATTTTATAGTATATAGCAATTATATAGATATAATTAATAATATATATTAATAATATATATATATATTTATATTTATTATACATAATATAATATATATATTATATTATATTAGTATATAATATATATATAGTATTATATATATATGTGTGTGTGTGTTTGTTGTGTGTGTGTGTGTGTGCAACCATGAAGGTGCTTACTTATTTGGGTGACCGTCCTCGCCATAGAGTAGCAACAAGCGTTTGTACGATTACACATCAATAAAAATCCTTCCGTTGAAGTTTAGAATATTTCACATCCAAAACTTCCTTTCGGAAAGTCTGGAGAAAATTATCATCGTCGCAACTTCGACGAAGTGGCACTCATTAGATTAGACTTTCCTTCTCGGAATTTAATGTTGCCCCTTGGCAAGTTTATTGTTGTTTCTTTTATCAAAACACACAGATTAAGGACAACTAATTAATAAACAGATGGCAACGTCCTGAAAAAAGTGATTTTTTTTATTCACTAATTTCAAGCAGAAAAACCCCTGATTTGGGAAGTATTGCGCATTTCTTCTTGTGACACTGCAGAAAGCACAGGGAATTAAGAACGAAAAATGTAAAATGCAGCACTGAATTTCGACATGAAATTTACAGTCACGTTTCATACACTTCTTGTTCGTTTTCTAATATCAATTATTGGTTATTAAGAGTTTTGTGGTTTTATATCTGTATAATACCTGATGTAAACGCGTGATTTTATGTCACCAACATATTGAAGTTTGTTTATTTGGGGTGAGAGAGGGACGTTGCCTCTCCTTCCTCTCCAAGCGTTGTATTTTATAAACATTCCATCACTTAACATTAAATTTTTTTGTTTGTTTAATGAAACCTATACTGAAGATCATTTGGATTCCGTGCTTGCTTCACAGTTGCTCAGAAAGTGGAAATCCATAGAATGATTAAATTTAAAGATCAAAGGTATATGTAAATCCCTCTTCCTGAGATTAAAAATGTACAAAATTCGCAGTAAAACAAACCACTGCCATTGTTGTTTTTTTTTTTTTACGGAGAACTCATATCACATAATACAAATACCTTCGTTACTTTTGGCAAGCATATTTCTGCTTAACTCAGCTCTTCTTACGAGACAGGAAACACGAGCAAAACATTTTTTCCTTGTTCATTTTGTATTTTCTTTGAGAATCCCTGACACGTATTTCAAGAGTTTCAAGTCATTGGCTCTCAACACCAAAAAATAACAAAAACAAATTCTGTCAGTGATAGAAAGAAAGAAATAAAGAAAAAGACATCCAGGGGTGTTGGAATATCATGTGTAAATTGACTATTGTTTAAAAACTGTAAAATAAAAAAAAAAAAATAAAAATAGGGTCTTTTCATTTACAATCAATTTAGATGGAAAGAAAGAAAGAGAGAAGGGGAATGGAGAGAGAGAGTGGTAATTGGAACGTTTTTAACTACAAAGTTGAAGGAACGAAAGATTTCGAGATATGGTGATATGAAAACATTTTCCTCCCTCGTCCCCTCTATAAGCTACCGAGTCATTTTTGTCCAGCCTTTTTGGCGATGATGACAGCCATGAGATTTGCACACCTGGGCTGCTGAGCAAACCGATTCCGTTCGATAGCCAGTATAGGATTTTACGAATACGTTCTGTGAAGAACTCAGAATGAATGAAAGTATCCTGGGATATATTCCAGAACTGACAGACAGACAGAGAGAGAGAGAGAGAGAGAGAGAGAGAGAGAGAGAGAGAGAGAGAGAGATGAGGAAAAGTGAACCATAATTTTGTCAACTCAGTAGCAAATGGAAAAATGAAACAAAATAAAACCATCATTCTAAAAGTGGACACCTCGATGACGGCACCAAGAATGTGCCCGGAAGAAGATTGCCGGAAATAATTAGATTCCCAAGTTCCCGTTTAACTTCTTCCCCGCCCGATGGAATTCGTTACGAGTCTCTGAAGGCGGGAATGAAGCCCCTCTGAGGTGTCCCTCATTCCTATGACGTCTGAATGACTTCGGGGGGTCAATCGGATTTTGTCATAAGTCGTCTTCGTTCAAGTATATGTAGGCGATTCTTCCTATTATTAAGACTTCAGTGAGGGAAAGGAAAATAGCAGAATAATCGTCGTTAACAAAAATAAATTTTAGTAATGTTTATAAGTTCCTATGAAGACTATACGAACAAGGCGTGAGCCTACCTCCAGCTTACTCGGGACGAGTGCAAGATTTTCCCCTCATGCATAAGTTGTAAACATTATATCCTAGTTAATGTGAAGTGTCGATAGTAATTTATACTTATACTTAGTACTAATTATACTAACAACAAGGATCAAATAAAAATGACACAAATGAAACACGTTCATATATCCTCAGTTATAAGTGGAAGCAAAAAATAGTTGCACAAAAACAGCCTCTAAATTCAGTACGCAAAATAAATGAAAACGTGCTCAAATCTACGGTCAAATAGAGCATTGTTTCACCACCACTGAAAATTAAAATAACTATGCTATATTTTATTAGAAAACATTTTTCTGTACCGTTTAATATGCATATTATTTATTTTTTACATTTTCATTCTAATAAGTAAATCATAAATATCCTATCTTAAATTCATGTATCTTTAACTCAACGCGTAACACCTTTTCCTTACCATTTCAGGCTCTTCATAGACCTTTCCTAACCCCCTCCCTAAACAACAACAAAATAGTTTGTAGGCTTACTCCTCGAGAAGGCGAAAACAACAGTAATAATAACAACGATATTCAGTAAACAGTCATAGAAAAAAAAGAAAAAAAACATGGGGTAACTACACAACAACCATGATACTCTAGATTTTTTATAACCTTTCAAAAATATTATAAGGCAGACTTTGTAGAGGTTGTGTAAAGACAGAGGATATTTGAAAATGAAGCGATAAAGTGCTTTATTTTTTTCACGACACATTATTATATGTCAGTTTAATATATTTCGGGTAAGTGATTGAGCCTCAAATGAAAAGAAAATAAAGAAATCGTTTTGAACTTTGTCACCAACTGATTTATGATTGTTTTTCGCAGTTGAATTTTTTTTTTTTTTTCACAATGGATGCTAGTAATCCATGTAATATTTACAGCCTTATTGTTATAGTATCTGACAGCAACCTTATGAACTCTCAAGACGTGGAAAGGTTTGCAAAAGTCAGTTTAGATAGTATGAAAAATAAGGAACTGCTAAAAGCTTTATTTTCTTTTAACTGGAACCAAGTATAGTCAAATTCAATAGTAGACGAAATATCATTTTGATTTTCAGGAAATTTTTTAATATTCATGGTATCTTTAATTACCATGAATATTGTGAATATGTTTGTTATTTCCGTGAGAGGAAATGCACATTTCCGGAAATACAACTTTCCAGATTTACCAGTAAACAACAACGGTATTTGGTACGAAGAGAGAGAGAGAGAGAGAGAGAGAGAGAGAGAGAGAGAGAGAGAGAGAGAGAGAGAGAGCAAAAGACGATACTCATCACATTAGTGGTTTCTTGACTTCTTACCGAAGTTAAAAGAAATCTCTTCTATTTCTCGGGGAAAAAAAGGATGCCGTGCAATTCTCAGCACGAAGCAATATAAGAAACTTCCAAAGAATCCATTTTTACATGTAACGATCCACAGCAAACTTCCGGGAAATGCATCTATACTTCTTAACAGGAGAGAGAGAGAGAGAGAGAGAGATGAGAGAGAGAGAGAGAGAGAGACCTACTACCTTACAGACCTTCTTACAGTTCGTTCGGGTTGCCCCAGGTCCCTCAGTGTGAGGCGCCTCTAATGTCTACCAGAGAGTTGCTAGTACATCTTCCGGTATATTTTGCATCTTCCAATCTTGGATGGTCTGATGCAGTTTAGATATTTGTCGAGCTTATATATTCCTCAGATGAGCTGGCAACGCATTGAATAGACGCTGCATTATCGATGCTGGTGCGTAGTGGATTAATGTTCTGTGTGCTTTCCTTATTTTTCCTGGTATAGTTTTGGGCACTATTAATCTACCTCTGCTTGCTCTTTCTGATATTTTTAGTTCCATGATATTTTTCTGTTATTCCTTCTATCTGTTTCCATGCCTGAATTTATCATGTAGTCTTTCCCTTAACTTCTTCTATTCTAGCTGTAAAGGACTTTGTACACTCTAACTATTTGTGCAATATCCTTTTGATAGTGTGGGTATCATATCATATTGCAATATTCAAGTGAGAGAGACAGAGAGAGAGACTCGCCACTAAATCTAATCAGAAGTTAGATTAATGGAGAAAGATTCCAAAAAAATCTTTCAGTGAAGATGAAACACTTTTCGGGGCTAATTTGAGATTGCTCGTCATAAACACGCACAAAAAGCGTACACTCGCTTTCGAGAATATCTCCAAGATATCTATATTCCTAGCAAAAAACACCTCGGTGCTCTGTCCATAGACTATTTATCATAAAGAGCATTAGGTGCAATCAAAGATATATATATATATATATATATATATATATATATATATATATATATATATATTATATAATATAATATATATTATATATACATACATATATATATATATATATATAGATATATATATATATATATATATATATATATATATATATATATATATGACTATTATATATATAGTATATAATATATATATAGATATATATATAGATATATATTATATATATATATCTATATACCCTAATATATATATATCATATATATATAATATATATATATATATATATATATATATGATATATATATATATATCATAATATATATATATATATATACTATACCATACATACTATATATAGCGTACTATATATATAAATATATATATATATATATATATATAGATAGTATATATATATATAATATATATAATATATATAAAACAATATATTTTAACTGATGATGGTTTCTTCAAGAACACTACGCTGTGTTATTTCTTAAAAATTTTTAGTATTAAAATGTTTATCACTGAATAATTATCAGTTCACTGTATTTTATAAAAATGTGGAGAACTGATTACAAAATAATGTAATGAGTTACTACTCTTCGAAATTTTACTATCCATATTTGATAAAACTTTCCTGTTTTAGATACGTGAAATATGATAGGAGCTCTACCGTGTCAGACAGATATCAAATCGAAGGCAGTAAGATGAATTAAATGAAAACTGAAGTATAAGCATAATGCATGACTGCATTAACGCATGCATACATCATTTTGTATCCCAGTTTTCGGTATATATTTTCTTATTGACATATAACCCCTAGGGCATTAGTGCCACCAGTACAACTCACCTGATGTACTGAAGGCATTACTGAGAGGTGTTTGCGGGGTTACTTGAGTCCTTACCTCCATCCAATTTCTTGCATTTTGCTAAACCTTCATTCCTCCCTCTTATTTCTTAGTATAGCCGCGGGTCTTACTCTACTTCCACCTTAATAGCCTTGTCCTCTAACTCCTTTATTTTGCTGTCCAACGACTCCAACTCCATCTTTTCCCTGTGTTAAGGGCCGTGCAGCCGAAAGCACTCTAATGCATAGGTGGGATTAGCAGCTTAAATTTCATAAAAATCAATCAACCCCTTCCCATTCCCCTCTGTAACACTTATATCACAGCTTAAAAATACTGTGCGTTCTGGGAAGCGAAGATACCTTTCCCTTTTAAATGTCAAATTTCCTACTGTATTGTTTAAAATCTTCTCATTAGAAAAAATACAGTAATTAGGATATGCACAATAATCTACCTTCGCAACATATTCCCCTTCAAAAAAAGTCTAACTTTTTAAAGTCCAACAAAATATATATTATTTTTTAAAACATACGAAATAGATAAAATCTTTATTCTTCATTTGCAAAGAGAGAATGGACGAATTACTAATTGTACGCGTATGACTAGAAAAAGATTTCTCTGGTTTATATAATTGTATGAATGGAGCTGAAACAAGAATCTCGTTATCATGCCACTGTCGGTTTAATTGTGCCTTAATGAGAAGTTAATGGCATTTGTCCGGGAAAAGGTACTCTCAGTTCAAAGCAATTTTCTCCTCTCTCTCTCTCTCTCTCTCTCTCTCTCTCTCTCTCTCTCTCTCTCTCTCTCTCTCTCTCTCACACACACACACACACAGTGAAATTCGTATTGTATTCTCCGACTTCTCCCGTATTATCGCGAACGGAATTAGATGAGTCTTCAACATATTATACTATAGTGCGTGTTTGGAATGTTACTTTGAATTCATCTCCTTCAATCACTGGTAAGAACTTGCAAAAAATTCTGCATGCCCTTTCATGTACTTACATATACAGTACCTATTGTAAAAATTAGTGGGGTGGGGTGGGGCGCCGGGTTAATGCCTTAAGTTAACCTCACACAGTACAATGTAGGCAT
>NC_087206.1:18840746-18853246 GCF_015104395.2 Macrobrachium nipponense
CGCACATACAGCAAAAAGACACATCAGCATTCCCAAAGCTCAGTCTCCAAGGAAGTTAAAAACGAGGATTCTGTACATATCCCCTTTTTACAGATTAGTTCGGCCACCATCCTGGCTAGCCCCTGCCTAGTTATAGCCCACATAAAACAGCTCATATATTAAAACACATTGGCCGGCTCAAAACACAAAATATAGTAATAACTGCATGTCTCTGGCAGCACCACGTAATGTCTATCACACCTCATCTCCAGAAACCCACACTAGGGCTATAATAGCAACTGGGTGTATAAACTTTGTCTCCATCTTGAATCTCCCTCTGTCTGCAACTGCACAGACTCGTAGAAACTCGCTGTAGGAAGGCGAAATGTCTCCCTGCGGAAGACATCAAATGGCTTCTGTAGACCCAAAAGCGCTGTAGAACCCTGTAGGCTTGTAGAAACTCTCTTAAGACGGCATACATCAGCAACATCTCTGCAACGGCTGGTGGGCGTCTTGCTAGCGTCGGGGAACGACGATTATGGTGTGTTTAAGTATGTCAGTCAAGTCATCGGTCAATCAAAAAAGAATTAACCCCAGACATACTTCTATCAAATAATGACCACAAAAATTCCCAAAAAATACTAACTGAACGTCTCCCAATTAACTCCATTAATAATTTCTAACTCCAACTTGTGAAGGAACTCCATATAACCATTAAATCATAAGTCATTATCACAACCCCGCAAAGAAAACTCTAATGTATCTGACTCAATTTTCCAATAATAGAAAATAACTTCACCAAATTCACACATCAGCACACACACCTCACCCAGAACTCACAGTAACTCCATGGACTTCTGTCATCACATTTCAAACTCACCAATTCTCACAAGTAAAAAAAAAGAAAAAGTAATGAGCCCATAACAAACATGTAACAAGCCCAGCCCCAAAATTATCACTGAAAACAATGTTCTCTCAAGCTCTGATATTTCAACAACCCACAAAATCAGTAAAAACTCTCCAGTGTCTAACAGCAAAAACCCCTCACTGCTCATATAATTAATTTCCAAAACGCCCATTTCATGCAATTCACAAAGCCCAACAAATTACATCTCCCATCCAAAAAGAAATGCTATTTAAAGCTTAATCCCGATTACATCTCTCGTAGGAAAAGGAAAAAAAAGAAGAAAAAAAATTATAACAGCAATAATAATACGTGAATTCTCCCCGTCACACAATGTATATAATATACATAACCCCGCGTTTTCCCCATAAATGCAATATGTATAGTTACGGAATTTTGCCATCGCAATTTTCCAGCTATCAGACACGGCCAGAAAGCAACCCCCTACACGTGCATTTTCATGAAATGCTATGGTCAACATTTCCAGATATTGCAAAAACTCTGAGCAATCACCACTAGAGAAAAAGAGTCATCACCCGGACTCATCACAGCATTTTCAGCAAAAATCCTCCTGCGAACACGTCAGGTGCTCGAACTGCAGCATAAGAATGTCTAGTCAGACTTCCAACTTCAGAAACCCATGATTCTCAAAATAATGTTCTCTACTGACACCACATAAGCACATTTCACAAAATTATCTCAAGGATATGACTAAAGTGCTCAAAAAGTGTCTCAAAGACATAACTCTCACATGATACTGCCCAATTATATATAAAAAATTATCACCTATTCGGGATAAAACTACAGTAAATTCACAATTCGGCAATTATATGCCACCAAAAGTAACTCACTGGTGAATATAAAAAATGCAACATCTCCATAGGACCACAATGCAGTAATGCCACTCGCCTCCAATTAGTCACGAAACCAGATCTGCCTCACTAGATCCGCCTGTTTAAAAGACAGGAGGGACACACTGATAAGCACACAATTGTAAAGACAAAGTCAAAAGATTAAATGAAATAGAACATCTTTACAAATTATCAAAAATACAGTAAGCCACATCTTTGGCTAAAGCACAGTAATCTTACCCATCTCCAGCCCAGAATTTCCACACAGAAATAATTATAACGTCCACAGAGCTATCCGCTCTTTCTCTCCAAGTCAACCGTCTCCATCGTTCTGGCTAGTTACCTGCCATTCTGAACGAAAGAGGTGCACGCGTACAGACAAACTCACGCCCTTCGTCCACACCCTAGGTAACTGGTTGCAGCCAATTTTCAAAGGCACCTCTGTGATCGCCAGTAGCAACAGGACATGCACAGATCCGCACATACAGCAAAAAGACACATCAGCATTCCCAAAGCTCGTCACTCGGACACTCAGTCTCCAGGGAAGTTAAAAATGATGAGTCTGTACATTCCCCCTTTTTGCATATATATATATATATATATATATATATATATATATATATATATATATGATATATATATATATATATATATATATATATATATATATATATATAGTATATATATGTATATCATATATATGTATATATATATATAGATATATATATATATATATATATATATATATATATATATATATATGTATATATATATATATATATATATAATATATATATATATATATATATATATATATATATACAACAGTTTGTATTGCAATATCATCATTCTTTTCAATTTTGTTATAACCATCAGATTGCAGTCCATTTAGTTCATCATTTTCAGTATTCTTATCTTAAAATCTTTCATTCAATTGTCCCTTGGTATGCTAAGGAAAGAAGCCCAATTCATACATGGTTGCCCTGTTAGGCATAAGATAAATGGAAAGACATGAATTATTTTACTGCCAACGTGATAACAGAAGCACTTCATAAAATGAGTGAATTTATGAGACTGTGGAACCAGAGGGTGTCGAAAACGTCCATATTTTACCAGTGAACGGGACAAAGATATTCTTTCAGAATTATTATTCTTCGTCATCAGAATATCGCCCCATTTTTCATGAACCATTTTTTATACTTAATTTAGCCCTATCTTATTTTACCAGTTTTTCATTTTCAGTCATTCTTCATCATTGCTGCTGTACCATTTCTGCTATCATAGTCTCTTAAGCAACATTTTCGTAATACGCTTGCTACATCGTTTCCAATCAGTGAGGTCTCGTAAATGTTACGTCCTGTCAACGTATTATTGTCGGGTGCGTATTGGGTTGTAAATCTGATCCCAGATTTATAACTAAGAGCTCGAAAGGATAATAAGTTTTGGGCCCATCCAGTTTAAGCGAAGTAATATATATATATATATATATATATACATATATATATATATATATATATATATATATATATTATATATACTGCTATATATGGATTTTGCATATTTACTTTAAAAAAAATTATTTTTATTCATCATTTAGTCTCGGAGCATGTCCACTTCATATCCTTCGGGTCAACCCTATGAGAGCCGTTAATTAGCTCAGTGGTGTGGTTAAGCTATTTTAATAATAATAATAATAATCTCTTTATTTTGCTGTTCAACCACTCTGACTTCCCCTGTTCAATATCTCAAGCGCTGAATAGCCGAAAGTGCCCAATTACTAAGCTTGATCACCTCATTTGCTTAAATTGAATTAAATTTCTTTTCATTAATGAATGCAATCATCAGTCATTCTGTTTGTACGTACAGAAAAATCCTATAATTTTATCTGTCTATCAACCAAACGGGACTTGAAAATATACCAAGATGATCTATAAATTCACGGCGCATGCGTCAGGGTTCTCGTATCCTGAATTACTGATGTGAGTTATTTGTTAGGAAAGAATATTTCATCATAATTGTCGAAAGCGCTAGGCCATAAATGTGATATAGTACAGATAATATTGTATTATTATAACTGATTCTTATCATATATTATAAGCCACTAATTCTTATTTCATTTCGTACGACATGCCGCCCCTTTTCTTCCTCGTCTTCTTCGTCTTTTTCTCTTTCTTCTTCTTCTTCTTCTTCTTCAGATAACTATTTACATGTTTACTGATATGTGTGCAATATACACATATTTTTTTCTGCATAGACATACACCAACATACGCACTCATTCATACTAACCGTTCTTGCATCTTTCTGTATAAAATGGGTGTCCCCAAGTATTTATTGCATCCAATACACCATTAAGAATGTTTTTTAACTTCTGAAATCTCTCTCTCTCTCTCTCTCTCTCTCTCTCTCCTCTCTCTCTCTCTCTCTCTCTCTCTTGCTTTA
The DNA here is from genome assembly GCF_015104395.2 of Macrobrachium nipponense. NCBI lineage: Eukaryota > Metazoa > Arthropoda > Malacostraca > Decapoda > Palaemonidae > Macrobrachium > Macrobrachium nipponense. The sequence continues at coordinate 18,844,922 of NC_087206.1, forward strand.
TTTTACCGTCACCAGTTTATTTATAAATTAGGTAAAATATGCACAGTTGCAATCCTGATTGTCGGTACACAACACGGCAAATTAAAGAGAGAGAGAGAGAGAGAGGGGGATTTTATTATATAGGATACAGCAAAATGTCAGAAGGAGAGTAACATTTTCAGCGGTGTGGATAAATATTACTATAGGACAACTTAAGAAAATATAGTACAATAAGGCATTTTTCTCTTTGTTTTTTTTTTAGTTTGCTGTTTTTTCTAAAAGTGTGTAGGAAGAAGCAGAGAGAAAGAGAGTGCAAAAGTTCTTAGGTGGATTTTCAGGAAGGCGCCTTCTCCTTTACCTAATCTTTTCCTTCTCAGCTTTTTATTAATTCTATATCTATCCTGGCTGCCTTCCCTGAGTTGTAATAGCAAACCTGGCGGGTTTCTTTTTTGCCTTACGAAGTGTCCGGCTCCACCTTGTCGACCAGTTGCTTTAGGCGTATGGTCAGCTTTATTCAACCTTTTAATGAAGTTATTATAAATAAAGTGAATACTGCTTTTGTTGATATTATTGTTTGCAGTTCTGTGAATATTTACAATGGCGTTGTTATGAATATCTTTCTTCAATTTGCTTCTAATCATATGTTGTTCATTCAAATTCTTTCAGGTAGCTCTGAGCTTCGTCCTGAGTCTGTTACTTATTACCAAAAGAAAAATTCCAGAATTACTTTACTCAAACATTCAAGGCCTAAGGTAAAATTGTATTGACTCCAGACTTGTGACATAAACTATGAGACACTGGTAAATAGTAACAAAGGCTGAGTTTTCAATCCTAGAGTTTGATGGGCCTGACTATTTATCTTTGTAGCATCCCCAAATACACAAGGTATGGCACTATACACCAGGTCTGGACTACCTATCTACCTATCATGAAGTTCTTTCTTTTAAAATGTTGAATAAGTTCTACGATGTTTATGTATTTGTCGTTTACTGCAATCCAAATATTAACTGTCCCGTGGAGAGGATTAGTAGGGCTTAGTCACAAGATTCAAAGGCGTCATTCGTTATTCGTAGAAACTGCAATGCAAAGCACAGCGAGTGGCTTTATTGAAATTTCACAGTTTAACCTGGCCGCTCTGTTCTAGAGTTCTATGTATCCTCCAGTTTTGCATAGCTAATTGAGGAACTCACTCATTTGTCGAGTTATAGATTAGACCTCATATTCACAGATGTTACATTATTGTTAAGTTTCGAAATCTGTGCCACTGATGGATTTCTGATGGTTTCTTCCAATTGTTTTTTAAAAAGGTTTCTAGTGTACTGTCTCTCAAGATTTATAGATTCTATAGCTTTTTACGTTGACGTAATATCTTTACAGTTGTGTGCAAGCTTAGTAATACAGTGCCTGGTTCAAACAGTGGCATATCTGCCCCATGCATTAGTTAATTTCTATTCTCCTTGGACTCTCGAAAGTTACAACAAATATGATTTTTAAGCCCCTATACATGTATGTCGAATCAAAATGATTGTTAGCGGACAGTCGATTTAGTAAATCGTTAGACACTTATATATAAAATTAAGAATCTTGGAGTGAATGGATATGTTTTAATTTATTTATAGATTACCTTACAGGTAGGCAGCAACATGTTGCTGTTGATGGAAGGCTTTAGCAAACCAAGACCTATTGTGCCTTGAATCCCACAGGGTAGTGTTCTTGGTCCATTGTTATTTTTAGTGTGTACAAGTGATATGGTTGTTGGCTTGAAAAGCAAGATTGTTCAGTATGCCGGTGATGCAACATTTGTGGATGTAGTAAAATCTCCACTTTAGAGAAATGAAGCCAAACTCCAGTAAAGCGAAAACACTATTGATTAGTAGATCCCGTACTGATTTTCCACCTCCTCCTCCTCCCTTCAGGTGGATAGAATTCTGGTATATGAATCTGTAGCTTTAATTATACTTGGTGTAACTTTTGTCTCACATCTTACTTTCAAGAAAAATATATGGTGAAAATGTGTCAGCAAATATCGCAAGGAAGTTAGGTATTGAACGTAAAGCCATTTATATTCATAACAGTGATAAAATCTACGTAACCTCTTTTAGATCGTTCGCCCCTCATTTATTAAAATATTGTTCTCCCTTGCGGATATCTTCCTGTGCCAGAGATTTATCTCTTTAAGAGAGGGCGGTTCATGATTGGGTGGTAGGTTTCTGCATCCTAACATTTTTAGTAATGACTTGGACTGTTGTATTTTAAGAGAGATCTTTCACATTCACAATTGATCTCTGACCAAATATGTTAAAAAGCAGCACGATCATGCAATAAATGTACCTCACTGTCAAATGTCTCAGTTCCATAGGTCTGTTATTCCTCAAACCGTGCAATTGGAACCACAATAGTTTACGAAAAGATGCAGTGCATTATTACCCTAAAGTAATTCACCTTTCGTATTATAATTCACTTACGTTTTTATCTATTTATTTACTATTCTGTTAATATATTTTTTCTTTTCTAATAACTGATCTTAACTTGGTGTTACTTCTTTCAGATGAACACCACATTTTTTGGAAGATTGAATTTCAAGTCACTGGCCCCTATTGGAACTTCTGTGAGTCATTTATCAATTTTACCTCTGTGGAATCCACTAAAACATTTTTGTTTGTATTAATATTTTTGAGCTGTTAGTAAACATCCGCAACCGATGCCATTGAAATTGACTGTAATTGGAGGAAATTCGCGTTGCCCACCACCCGTAAGTTACAATATAATAACACCACCTTCCCCACACCTGTGATAATACAATGATTCTTAATTGTTTGATCCTATTCTTAGAAAAGATTTCCCCCGCATTCCTTTGAAACTAATAATTAGATATGAAATGCTGAATTTTACATTTCCTCGATGACTTAAATGCTGAAAAATATTATCGAGTTATTTCTCACTGTCAATCCGAGGCTTTTCATAATTATGACTTGATGTGCGTGTCTGTCATGTCTTAGTTATTTGTCATCACGATTAAGAATAATCATTTCAGTTTCCTTTATAGTTTATGCTATTTTGTGCCTCAGGTTTCTGATTACTTAAAAAAACACTTTGAATGAATATTTATGATATAGTAATCTATATGATTTCGGTTACTATGAAAAACTACTAAAGACCAATCGGATCTCAGCGTTACATGCTAAAATGTACTTCACTGTACTAGAATTGCATGAAAAGAAGAGGAAAAAAAGATTTCACTGTCATCTCTGTTACTATCAAATAGAAAATGATAAAGAACAATGGGAACTGTGTTGCATGCCAAAATATTGTCTACATCACTGAACTAGAATTGCATAAGAAGAAGAAGAAGAAGAAGAAGAAGAAGAGGAAGAAGAAGAAGAAGAAAAGGTTTCACTGCAACTTTTTAAATTATTTCCAGTTCCTTTTACATCTGGAATTCCGTTAGTCTTGGAGGAAAGTGAATTTGAAGCAACACAAAAGACCACAGAAATCTCCTCGAGAGGCAATAGATTGAAGGAATAGAAATGCTCGATAAATTCCGCCCATTCATTTCTTGTTTGACTCAGTCGTTCTTTTGGTTATTTATTTCATTTTCTTTATGGAGATTGAGGCCTTTTTATCCTCACGATTTTTTTATCACTTTCTTTTAGTTAGTTTTCCTTGCTTAGTAACGCTCACTTTGTTTAGAATGCGCGATATATATCATAGAGTTCAGTGGTATATACATTTCAGAAAATCAAATTAGAGGCCTTGTTTCAGCAAACAAGTCAGCAGGTCATAGCCATAAAATGAGGACAGACGAAAGAAGAAAAATAAGAGAACAGGAATAGCAGGAATTCTTCGAATGGAAAACGCTTTGGATTTCCGGGGAATCAGTCCAAAAATTTAGAAAACGCAAACATCTATTATTGGATTTATTCCGATTCTGAGGATTCTGCCAAAACATGGATGTCCTTATTTGCAATAAATGATTCTGGATCTCGTTTTGTTTGTTTGAAATAAAAGTTTTCTTTTTTTTTTTTTTACGGCGGTGAGTTGCTAATAGGATATTTCAAAATTATTTCAAAATTGTTTCAAAACTTGTAAATCTAGTTAATATATATACTATATATATATATAGTATATATATATATATATATATGATATATATTATATATATATATATATATAATATATATATATATATATATATATATATATATATAATATATATATATATTATATATATATATATATATATATTTTATATATATATATATATATATATATATATATATATATATATATATATATATGTATATATATATATACACACACATATATATATATATATATATATATATATATATATATATATATATTATAATATATATATATATATATATATATATATATATATATAATATATATATATATAGATATATATATATATGAATAATTAAGTACCTCTTCTAAAAGGAAGAGTGAGAACTTTGATGGTACGTTATGATGGAAGTACCAGTTAATGTAAATTCAAATTTAAACACATTGTTCAGCATTATAAGGTTTCCTTATAACGTTTCCATCATCCATCCTCCCGTATTAACTAATTATAAAAATCGTTTGCTCGTAGAACGGGAAGCCTGATAATGATAATTTTCCGCGTTACTTGTAACAGAGTCAACTTTAAGATGAGAGACGGAAAACTAACGAGTGATATTATGTTAAGAGACTCTGAAAGCGTATTCATAAACAACCATTCTAATACGACAAATACCGAGTACATAGCAGTAATATAACTTTAGAGTAAAGTATTACCCAAACGTTTAGCTAAAGAACCTTCAAAGCAAAAGACATATTTTCAAAAGATAGGGGAGCTTACTCTACCTTGGTATGAAAATGGAAGAATTTCTCATTATGCAGAATAAGTTGTTAGGGTAGTTTATCACAGCATTAAACTTATAATCACGACATAAAAGTCTCCCATCTTCTTCTCGTCATTCATACAGAGAGGATTTAAACGATTGAGCATGAAAGAAAGATGATAAACTTATTCACTTCCAAGGCACTGAAACGAAAGAAAATTGGTGATGTAGCAACTTAATAATTATTCAGAAAGGGCTGGCTCCCACCCAGCCAGCCCCCAACCTCCCTTCCCCCTTACAGAATTCTCAGCCTTCAATCATCCTCCATGTAACCTCTTATATATATCCATTTACTCGAACAAATTACGCGATCAGATCTTTAATAGATTCATATTTTTTCGATACTAGTATCTATGATGAAATCAAGTGGTTGTATGCTCAAGGTCACCAAAAGTTTTGTAAACATAAATTGGTCAAACTCAATTAAACATAAAGAAAACTGTAGTCTTTTGAGGCTCCTTTTATAACCGGTCAAAAAAAAAGCAAAAAAATATAAGTATAAAATTATATGAATAAATATTGAAATTCGTTAGAAATGAGGTGATATTAGAGGTCTTTCCTTCTCAAGGTAGGGTCGCTTATGCTCTAACTAGCCATTTAACATCACCGCTTAGATTGCAAGTCGGATCTGCTGGAACATTACTAGAGAAGTTTTAGCCAGAAACTGCGTCCTGAGCTTTTTACGCGATTAACCTAAAACCTTTTGGACATTAGTATTTGTCATAAGAAAGGCAGCGGTTTTTACCAGATGGCAGGTTTCCAAAGAGAAAGTCGCTTAATGCAAATAACCAATTTATGCTTTTAATAGCTCTATGTTGATCATGCTATAAAATTGTTGTTTACCTTGGAAATAATTTTCACACAAAGTATATTACGATTCAAAAATAAATATACCCCGGGCAGGATTCGAACTAGTGTCTATTGGATTAGATGCAGAGGTAAAGTTAAGTATATCTTAGTTAACCAGACCACTGAGTTAATTAACAGCTCTCCTAGGGCTGGGCCGATGGATTAGATATTTTTTTACGTGGCTGGGAACCAATTGGTTACTTAGTAACGGGACCTATACCTCATTATGGGATCCGATCCACATTACATCGAGAAACGAATTTCTAATCACCAGAAACAAATTCTCCTGATTCCACGTTGGCAGAGCGGGGAATGGAACCCGTGACTACCGAATCGATAGGCGTGCACGTAACCCATTCGTCCAGCGAGGAGCTAGATACAGAGGTAGACATTTTTTTCCTACAAATTCATGTAAGGATAAGCGCGCGTTTGTGTCAGTGGTTGTGTTCGTATGATTTTGTAACGATTACAAAATCACCTCTTAATTATGCAGAAACAACTGGGCTGTAATGTATTGATTAAATCATTGTTTTAGTAAAATCACCTGCTATCAAATGATAATATTCAAGCTCCCACAGACCTTTATTTGGATGAAGTATCAGATTTATTCTATTTTTTATACAATCAGTATCTATAAACCACATAGAAATATCTGGCATATGATTTCTTGTTATGCTGCTATCATTCAAACTCCAACACTACTTTCTGAATTAAAAAAAAAATAATAATTTCCATTTCATTCAATTCAAATTCAACGCAAAAGCATGATTTCGTACACGAATAACATTCATAAGCTGATATTAAATCAAGGTCCTAAAAGGATGACATTTAAAAATGACAAGTATAGGAAGTAAAATGGTAACATCTTCCTGATGAAATTACGCACCCAAGAGCGCCCCCAAAAATTAACGAGGCAGATTAAGAACATTTTACGAGGGGCAAAAATTAACGTCAGCTAATTAGATTTTTTTTTTCCAAATCTCTCCTCGCATCGCATATGACCAGCCGAGGGGAACGCATCTCTCACTCGCTTAAGATTTTATCGTGCGCTACCGTTGGCTGGTTCCTCCTGAAAAGAAAGAGTGTCTTAAAGACTCCATGTTTTCGTAGACTTGGAGGACATTCAGAGATACAAGGCACAATTGGTATGGTGGAGTTTCTTAAGTGTCATTTAATTTCTGCGACTTTTCATTTTTTCTTGTTGTTTCAGCATCCCTAACAGAGCCTGGGAGGAGGTTGTTCTTTTTACTTCTCTTCATTTATTTTTGTTTTAATTTCTCCTTCTTAGAAGGATTACGAGGAATAAAAAACAAACGGTCACAAGTAACCCTTGGAGTAGGTTTGTGGTCTCCGAACGTTGTTGTCGCTTACTCGGGGAGTAAACCTACAAACTACTGTGTTGTTGTTGTTGTTGATGTTGTTCTTGATCTTGTTGAGGGCATAGGAAACGTCTATGGAAGAGCCAACAATGGTCTGAAAAAGGTGTTTCGCGTTGAGTTAAAGATACAGGAATTTTAGGATATGATATTTATGATTTATTTATAAGTATGAAAATGTAAGAAATAAATAATGTGCATGTAAAACATTAAGAACATTTAAACTTTTATTTCAATTTTCGTTGTTGAAACAATGCTCTATTAAACTCTAGATTTCAGCACGTTTTAATTTACGTTAAAAGTTAGAATATGTTTACAACTTTAACGTCAGGGGAAAATCTTGCACGCGTCCCTAATAAGCTGGAGGTCAGATCACGCCTTCTTTAAGCGATTTCATTTCCCTTTGGCCTTCTATTTGTATGTTTTGTTCTAATGTCATTCGCTCTATTACTCTTAGTGGATTTTCAGCATTCCTTTCATGCTTTACATTTGGTATTTAATTTCCTTGTATTTTCAGAGAGATAGACAGACGACAGACAAATGAATCCATTAATCAAAATGAAATTACTTGAACAGATTCTTTGATGTTTACTTAAAATCACGAACTTCGTGCAACCAACTTTTTAAAATTATAATGTTAGGTTAAATCATATACTCCGGTATTTCCACTGATCCCTGTCTAATGAGCACGATCGGTAATGAGAAAAAAATCTGATGAATATCTACGAATATTTAGTAACTGTGGCTTAACTTGGAAAAACAATATGAAACCTGGACACTTTGTTATTGCATAATCATAAATGCCATGAGGCTTGTATTATAAGGTATCCAAATTCCAGCGTTCCATGCTTTCAGAAATGCACGAGAAAATGAGAAAAAAAATTTTTTTCCCGTGGCAGAGTTTTTTTTTTATTATAATAAATTCAAAAATAAAAAATCATAATCACAATTAGCATCCGAAAGCTACAGGAATTTTCTAGCTAGGTATTAAGAAAAGGAAAGTTTTTTCGGGTGTATAATTTTTATAACAGAGATTGGTATAGTTTTTTTTCGTGGAAATATTAAGAACACATCAGTATGGCTGATATAAGTATGTAGTTTGGGATGAAATCCGAAGTCTCGTCCTGATTCCACTAATACCCTACTGTTACTTAAATTTTTGTTGTGTTATATGTTACCAACGTTAGGATTGATACAATTGATTAGCTGTACTA
>NC_087206.1:18858246-18873246 GCF_015104395.2 Macrobrachium nipponense
AAAAAACAGAAATATCTGTTCGCCAACTGGAACATTTGTTCCCATCAAAACGCCACTCGATTGAAAGGAATTCCAGAAACGTTTGAATTTTTAAATTCATTTCGTTTTTAGCGTTCCTAAGGAAAGTTTTTGAATTACCCATTGATTCAGAAGTTTTACAATGAATTGGTGGGTAAATGAAAAATTGTTTCCCCTTTTCCATTTTTGTTTGTTGTGAAAAAGCACTCACAGACACACACGTACCCGTGAATATATGTATAAATAAAATATATATATATATATATATATATATATATATATATATATATATATATTATATATATATGTGTGTGTGTGTGTGTGTACATATACATATCGATATATTTTTTCCTATAACCCTTTACTTAATTCATTTCTTCCTTATCAGTCTTCAGTGTTTCGTTACATCTGGGTATGCAACAGGATACACATTTCTTAGGACGAAAGCGTTGACGTGAAATCCTGCGAAGTGTCCTTATTATGAGACATACAGACAGGGAGGTAGAATACTGTTAGACACAGAAAGAAACCAGAAAGACTCCAAATAACTTACGTAATGGGTTAGCATAATACAATGATAACTGTACACTTGTAACGTATCACTAACTTGAAGGTTGTACTTCTTTTATCCAGAATTTTTATGCATTTGAATCCCTAAATGTGTCTGTGTTTGCTTATATAGCAGGTTTACATGACAAACTTTTCTCCAAAGGTACGGTTCTTGGCTAATAGTAAGCGCTTGGAGTTTGGTAATGTAACATATGGGAAGAAGAGATATGTAAGAGTATGGATTCCTTAAACTAATTACATATACCAAAAAGTTTATATAAGTATTTCATGGGAGTTTATTATACTGGGTATTTACTGCTTGTGAATGGAATTTACACATTTACGTTGATATGGTTGTAATAAAGAAATTCACCAAAAGTTAAGCTATTTATTGGCTAAAACTAGTTATAATTGCTCGGAGAGATTATAATATTTTGCAGATAATACACCTTTTGGGAACTGGGTTATACTAATATCACACAGAAAATCTATAAAATAACCTTTAGTGGAAATCCCATTTCTCATTTCACACACTAAATATATATATATATATATATATATATATAATATATAATATTTAATATAATATATATATATATATATATATATATATATATATATATATACGTGTGTCATGAGAATATATCTCTTATTCCGGTCTTCATCGCATTTCAATGGTCTAATTTCTACGGGCTGTATATAAATAAGATTATGCCACTTGGTAAAGAGTGAACTTTTGGAGTTATATTGCTCACCACTGGAGGAGGTTCACAGTCACTGATGTCTTGCTTCAAATATCCCGAGCTGAAGAAGCCAAAAGCCTACGATCTATAACTGTGAACTTAGGTAACCAAATTAAACAATAGCTAATTCAACTTTGGATGGCCTTAATTAAAGGTCATGTCTCTTCTTAGCCGGCAAGCTTTCGACTGGACCCCAAATAACCATATCTGGTCTTTAGCAATAATTCTAGGTCATACGGGTTCGACACTGGTGGAACTGAATGCCTTATCAGCGTTGTACTTATCTCGTTTCAGTCGAGTTTGTTAATCACTGTCACTATAAGTTCCTTAATAAGAGTAATATGTTGCAAAAGATTCTCTACTTTCATGATCAATGTTCTTTGTCGTAAATTTTAATAATCTCCTTCTTTTACTATGATTTTGCCTGATTTATCAGTCATTATTTTACCACCATTAGCACAGAATGGAATTTAGACGATCCTGAGATACTGAATGTTTTGCCCCGTGTAGTTCTGAAATAGGAGTGAGCACATATGAGTGAATTTTCTACCTCTTAAAGAGGAATAAATCTCATAATAAAATTCGGCGCTCATTAAATAAAGCCATAGAATAATCGTAAAAAATGGGTTCATTTACAGATTTTACCATTAGTCACTAAAACATTCCCTAACGTAAACAACAAAATTAACCAAACCGAAATCAGTTAAGAAAACTGCCGCCAAATCCTAACTGAATGCATAAGTACTACTGTTGCCATAATAATAAAAAAAATCACCTGTATGATGCATATCTGCATATTATACTAACCGTAAATAAAAGGTTAACAGCAATCCAAGCAAGAAGGAAAAATATAGAAACAAAAGTAGACCAGAACAGTAAACGCCAGTATCGCTCCGCAGGAGGCAACTCCCTTATCGACCTCGGTAATAAATATTGCCGTTTCCCCAAAAGTTAAATGAAGCGACAGAGCCACAAAAGGACTTAAGGAATTTATGGACTTTCTTCAGCTGTGACGTCACGTTCGGGAAATTACGGCAAGTCGAACTGGGTCTCGTTATACATTGCGAGTCCGTTCTCGGCTCGGGGAAAAAATGTCTTTGGAATTCGTTCTGGCAGAAGGCTGCTTGGTTTATGAGAAAGGCTGGATGGTTTCTGTTCTGGTTAATTGCGTCAATGCTTTTTTTTTAAATATACAAACAAATTGGTTTATCTCAAATAGAATTTTTTTTATCAAAACGGCAAATAAATGAAGGACTTTTGCGACTCTTGTCGGTTGTGTAAACGGTTCCTCCGCAATAAATTTTACTTGGAACGTAATTTCTATCGTGACTGATGTTCTGAAATTGACGGAAATGTTACATTTTTGCCCCCTTAGCTCTTGAATCACAACTTTGGAGGGAGGCTCTGTATTGTATTATATTTCATCTTTTCAGTATTATTTTGACTACTAAAAGCGGTACACACACATACACAACGCACACACACACACACACGTGTGTGTGTATTGAGAATTCTAGTTGCTAGAATTTTTTACTGTTAAGCCGCATGTTCTCCCAGTACCGAAAGCTTTCGTTATTAAAGTAAAAAATATCATGTTAATGCTTACGCAAAAGCTTGCATTCTTATGTTTTGTGTTTCATTGGCCCAGTACACCATGAAAGTAAAAATTATTAAAATGGCTTCCAACAGATCATTCAATGATGACATCCTTGTGGTTACATGGTTAATTCATTACGTATCATGACACGACGAATTAGTTAGACTACTTAAGCTGAATTCATTAACTAACTCTGATTGGATGACTATTTATATTATTAAATAGGCTCGACTTGGAGAATACGATATGGTGCTATATATCTAATCCACTTTTAATTAGGAACTAGCTACTTAAGTCGTCTTATTGTAAATAGTTCATGAAAACAAAAGCAAAGAGCAAAGAGAATGACAGGAACTTGTACTGGGGAAAAATTTGACTCAATTAAAGAATCCATTAGGTACCTGTCTCCAAACATTCGGCGATTCGCAAAACGGACAAAATAGATTTGAACGTGACCATTATTTTAAAGGCAATTTTAACCCAGTTTTAGGTTTTGCAAGCGCTCAATTAAATCCATATACAGTACAGCGACTGCACTCACCTCTACTTCAGAACTACGTACTACGTACTACGTCAAAAATCAGGATCCTCTATATTCCTTTCTGTCGGTTAAGAATATCTTAGTTTCACCAGACTACTGAGGTGATGAACAGCTCTCCTAGGGCTGGCACGAAGGATGAGATTTTTTTACGTGGCTATGAACCAATTGGTTACCTAGCAACGGGACCTGCAGCTTATTGTGGGATCCCAACCACATTATAACGAGAAATCAATTGTTAATCCCGAAACGAATTCCTTTGACTCCACGTTGGCAGAGCTGGGAATCGAACTCGGGACCATCGAATTGGTAGGCGAGTATGTTAACCACTTGTCCAACGAGGAATTGGTAAAGTAATGAATGATAAATTATGCAGATTTACGGTAAAAATAGGCAACTTAGAAGAGTTTCCAAGAGGACGTCCATCACAAAAGATTGAGATGTTATTGAAACAATCTTCTTATGAAAGAGCTTATAATAACAGTCACTGGCAAACTCGGCCAAGAGGTCGGCAATATAACGTTAAGAAGGCGCTAACCTTCGCCAGTGTCGAACCCATATGGCCCCGAATTATTGCTACATAACCTTCAATTATACCAAAATTGCATTATATATCTAGTGTTTAATTTGGCTTCCAAGGTCTACAGTTATGGAGATTAGGAGTTCGGTTTCTTCAGACTGGAATATTTGAAGTAAGACGTTTGAGACTGCTAATCTCCTCCATTGATGAGCAATCCACCTCCAGAATGAACTTTTTACCAAAGGATATATTTTTTTATTTATACACCAATAACATAATAATGATTATAAAATATCTCAAGCAGACATTTCGTTTTAAAAAGTATATACACGGTTGCTTTTTCCATATTCTTATACGTCAAAAAAAAAAAATCGATGGGCATACACCATACCACGAATAAAAGCATGGAAATTCAGAAATAGATTCGCATCCCTTTGGACTCGGCTGACATCGAAAACGTCATGACTTCGGATTCAGTTGGTTGTGCCATATTTTGAAGCAAGCAAAGTTCCATTACCATAATCAAGTTACCTCTCTCTCTCTCTCTCTCTCTCTCTCTCTCTCTCTCTCTCTCTCCCATGTGAACTCGTGAAATTATTCATGAAACGTTTCCTTTTTCACAGTATTAACAGTTTTTTTGTTTAATCTGTTTTCTATATTCCTCTCTACATATCTATATCTTCCGCACACTCTTGTCTTCTTGACTTGAAAAACACGGAAAGTCCTTACGTTAGAAAATCTCTCTCTCTCTCTCTCTCTCTCTCTCTCTCTCTCTCTCTCTCTCTCTTTTCTATTCATCCATCCATATTTTTTGCGACCTCTCCTTTCCGTAATTTTGAAAAGTATGAAAAACATTTTGAAAATAAATACAATAATCTCTCTCTCTCTCTCTCTCTCTCCCCCCCGATCCTCTTTCTCCTCCGCCTTCGCTTCTTCTCTCTTCTATCTATATCTATCTCCTCGATGTCATGTTTACGTTCATTTTGACAAATTAACAATAAAACTTTGATGATAGAAAAAATAAGTCCTCTATCTTCTCCTCCTCTCTCCCTCTCTCTCTCTCTCTCTCTCTCTCTCTCTCTCTCTCTCTCTCCTCTCTTTCCACTCTATTCTATTCTATTTATCTATCTTTTTCTCGATGACATATTTCCGTCATTTTGACAATTACATAAAACTTTGATATGAGAAAATTGAGTCCAATAATCTCTCTCTCTCTCTCTCTCTCTCTCTCTCTCTCTCTCTCTCTCTCTCTCAGTTAAAAATAAATTTTCGAAATTTCGGGAAAATAGGAGACTTCTCTTAGAGGCTTTGCATCTGAAAGGATATATTAGCTTAGCGGGAGACCATTTTGAAACTAGCGGAGCGGAATCCTACGAGATCATAGCGAGGGAATATGGGATTCCTTGAGGTCGCTCGTATAATTTCGTAAAATTTTCCCTTTTGCACTATGACAATTTTAAATCTGTACTAGTAATGGAAGATAATTTCACTCACTTGTTAATTTTGCTCGTTATTTTACTCGTTCTCCTTCTGATTTACATAAAGCTGTAGCACATATTGATAGCTTTGGCAAGGTCCCGGGTTTGTATTACGGATTGGTAACCTAGTAATGGACCCTCCCTGAATATGCGGGGCACCATATCTTAAAAACTAACCACAGAATCTTCTTGAAAATAATCTAATTATGTTTTGCACACCCAAAGTACCTGGAAGATTCCGTTATGAGCTAACCTAACCTAACCCAACCTAACCTAACCTAGGGTTATGGCAAAAGCTCGGGAATTTGAGTCCTGGGTTTGGCTCCGCGGCCCAGCCTGCAACGCAGTCCTCGACCCATGTGTGAATGCCAGCGTCATGATCAGGAAAACAGCATATTACTAGCAACCTCACCACAAGAAATGTGATGTGAGCTGGATATTGTATTCGTATATACTTGTACATAATGTAATTAAATACATACACACAGAGACGCATCTATTATATTCAGTGTGAACTGAATATAATAGAAAAGTAATTGTTCCAAGTCCCCAGTTTTTCACTCACCTTTCTACCGTGGATGTATGGACGCATGATATATATATATATATATATATATAATATATATATATATATATATATATAATATATATATATATATATATATATATATATATACAGATACAGATATATATATATAATATATATATATATATATATATATATATATATATATATATATATATACATATAAATATATATAAATATATATATATACATATATAGATACAGATAGTATATCATAGTAATAGATTTTTAATTATTTGTAATATATTTATTATATATATAGTAGTATAATATACTATTATAATTAGATAGTATATATTAAAGCGAATAGATGATATATTATATATATAATATACGTGTGTGTGTGGTGTGTGTCCAAGTGCATAAAGGATAATAACAGCATATATACAGAACAGCCAGTCCATGCTACCATTTTCACACAAGGCCTTCTATTACTCCCATTCCACCAATCCATCAATATCTAGTGTCACCAAAAACGATTCAGGAACATGAGACACTGTAAAACATGGTCAACAGCCGGGCATTAATGGAATCAGGATAAGATATCAAGTGTCACCCGCCTCTCTATTACCACACAAACCAATATCATCGAGGGTAATGATGACCAGGCCACCCCCCAAAACATGAAAGCTTATATATAATATAGTATATATATATATATATATATATATATGAATATATATATATATATATAATATATATGGTATTTTTTGGTGGGTGTGTGGTGTTGTGTGGTGTGGTGTGTTGTGTGGTTTGTGTGTATGTACGTATATATATGTATATCTATATATATGTATATATATATATATATATATATTATATATATATATATATGTGTGTGTGTGTGTGTGTGTGTGATGTGTGTGTGTGTTTGTTTGTTTGTTTGTTTGTCTATGTATGTCTGCGTGTCTGTACAGAGTGTTGTTATTAGTAAAAAAAATAATTAAAAGTAATTTCATAAACTTTAATTTCCATATGTTTTCATCCCGTTTTTTGCTCTAAGAACTATATCAATCTCTGATATATACAAAAAGATTATAGAGCCTAAAAAGCGTTCCTTTCTTGATATCTGCATACAACATTTCGTACCTGGAAGTATAAATGTAACATGGCATTCATGATTATGCAATAACAAGGTATCAGTCTTCATATTTTCTTTCCAAGTTAATCCATAGTCACTAAATATTCATAGATATTTATCATATTTTTCTCATTAATGGTCACCCTTGTTAGACCGGGATCAGTGGGAATCCCAGTGAAAATGATTTAATCCAACATAATCATTTTTAAAGTCGGTTGCACGAATTTCACTATCGTCAACATATACCGAAGAATCCGTCCAAAAATTTTCATTTTGACACATGAATGCTTCTCTCTCTCTCTCTCTCTCTCTCTCTCTCTCTCTCTCTCTGTAAATATAGAGGAGTTAAATTTAGAATATAAATTATGGAAAGAATATTGGTATTCCACGAAAATTAAATAGAAATCAATAAAATATAAACACTGAATAATAAAAAAAACTCAAAGAGAAATTAAATCTTTATAAATAACAACATTTGGAGATCGCAAACTTTCCTTTGATAAATACAAAAAAAGAAGCTGAACTAACAGAACTAAAGAAATAAAGCCTCTTTCCCGCTTCGTTGGCAGAGGTACTAAAACACAGAAAGAAAACTGAAGTCACAGAAAAATGAAAATTCTACTTAACAAACTCAACCATACCAAGTAGCGCCTTGTATTGCCGGATGTCCTCTGAATCCTTGAAATTTCGGAGTCCCTCGGATACGTTCTCTTCCTTTTTAAGGACAATTGTACGGCCAATGAAGCACCCAATGGCAGCGTAAGATTATATCTTACTGAGTGAGAAATACGTTTCCCTCGGCTGGTCATATGCGATGCAAGGAGAGATTTGGAAAAATCTAATTAGCTGACGTCAATTTTAACTCCTCATGAAATGTACTCAATTCCTTTTTTTTTTTTTATTTCTTAAAGGGTCAGGGTTCTCTGGTGTATAATTTTTTCAGGAGGATATTACCACACACACACAAATACTTTCGAAGTTTATTCTGTATTTTCAAGTTCAGTGTGAACTTAAAAATGTAAAATGAAATACGAAAGTTCTTGTTTCAAGTCCCGGCTTTCAGTCATCACCTTCTTACGTGGATTTTATATTCTCAAGCACGTGGACCTTCGTGCTACATATATATTCGCTCTACCTCGGAATTTAATATATTTTCATGTATGTTTAACAGAAGGGGAATTTTTTAGGCGATAATAGAATTGCGGAGGCGGGGTGGGCTAAGGCTTCACTGCCGGTCCTGGAATTGAAGATGTCGATGGTTCGTGCCCGTCGGCCGGCAATTCTATTATCGCCTAAAAAATTCCCCTTCGGTTAAACATATATGAAAATATATTAATTCCCAGGTAGAGCGAATTAGATATTAAAGGACATTTGTAGCTCGATACATGTTTATGAATCACGGTAATGTGATATGACTTATATATATATATATATATATATATATATATATATATATATATATATATATATATATATATATATATAATATATATATATATATATATATATATAATTTTTTTCAAGAAGTAGGTTTGGATTATGAATGCCGGCAAAGAGATATCTAAGAAAAGGGATGTCAAACAGGAATCTTACTCGAAGAATAATTTCATGTTGAAGTTGACTATGAATCAAAACAGCCTTCAAAATCGTTTTTTATGCTCCTGCCAAACCAGTTTTTTACGTCTTAATACCGAAAAAGTAAATGATAAATTTGTCATCTTTTTCTCTGCATGAATTACGAGGAGGAGATGGGCGCATTTTATCTCATGATTATGAGTTGGCGGCTGCAATATGCTACCGAAACGGCCCATTCTGCATAATGAGAAAATTCTTTCATTTTCATAACAAGGAAAAGTGAACGTTCCTATCTTTAGCAAATATGTTTCTTGCCTTTAAAATTCTTTAAGTAATTATTTCTTTATACTTTACACTTACATGGAAATGAAAACTTGGGGGTTTTCCGTCACTCGAGCAAATTGCTGCCATGTATTTGATATTTGTTGTTTCTGTCGCTTAAACGCATTGGTTTCATAATTCAATCTTTTACAAAACGACTGACCTACTGTTGACATCTTGGGGATTTGTTATATTTCAGCTCTAGCATTAATGATTGATTTATTAGTTCTTACTGGCGTCGCAACGACTAGATTATTGACGCCGAGCTCCAACATTAATGAAATACTTCGTCTTTCAGTAATTATATATATTTCATCTTGGTTCTTCGTTCTATTCGTCCTAAATCTTGTGACAGGAATTTGGTGGCATGGCAGTGTTAAAAGGGTTCATGTTACGTTTCGTATACACCCTTCAATTTTTTTTCTTTTCTTTTTTTTTTTGCCTCCATATCGGCACTCAAAAGTTCTGTCGAGGGAAATAGAATTTTGAGAGTGAATATGCGTTTGAAGTGAATATCCTTCCTCATAAACAGAAAAAGTAAAATATACAATCAAGTTTTTGTACATTGTACAATCAAGGCCATTGAAAAATAGATCTATCTTTCAGTGGTCTCGGTATAATGGTGTATGAGCCGCGGCCCATGAAACTTTAACCACGACCTCGTGGTGAACTGGCCTATATCGTTGCCAAAAGGACGATTATTGCCCACTTTAACTTTAAATAAAATAAAAACCTACTAAGGCTAGAAAGCTGCAATTTGGTATGATTGATGATTGGAGAGTGGATGATCGACGTACTAATTTGCAGTCCTCTAGCCTCGCTAGTTTTTAAGATCTGAGGGCGGACAGCATTGCGGCCAGAAAAAAAAAATGCAAACTGGCAGACAAAGCCGTCCCATTACTTTTGTTTCCAGATAACTAAAAAGCATAACAAAATTCGAAAAATATAATTCTCACTTAAGTTTTCAACGTCTCAATGTCTCATACAATTTCAATAAAAGCACGCGAATAAAAAAACAGACAACCACTATCCTGCCTATTTTAAAGCCAAATATAACAAACGAGGAATTTGAAAATGATAAGAGTTTAATTGTTTTTGTCCTTTCTGTTTTCACCACGACAGGCGGAATACGTATAAAAAGAGCGATACCTAAAAGGGCAACACAGGAAAATATCAGCGCGAAAAATGCGACACCAGTTTCAATTCTCTGGCCGAAAATGGCGGTCGAAAAACAATAAAGTTGGAATCAAATTCAAATATTAAGAGAAATCAAAAGTATACGATAACGTTCGGCATAGGGATGTAGGAACTTAACCATAAAAACGAATATTTGCTTGCGGATCATATCTCTCTCTCTCTCTCTCTCTCTCTCTCTCTCTCTCTCTCTCTCGATTTATCTATTTGCCCATCTTTCTCTCTCTCATATAATTCACGAAGTTAAAAGAAAATACACAGAACAAACTGATTATTTTTGTAAGCAATGTGACAGAGGCTTACATGACCAAGGTTGTTGTGACACCTGTTAATAAGGTTAGGTTAGCCAGTTATCGCTCCCTCTCTCCCTCACTGCCTACCCTTCCCTTCTCTCTCTCTCTCTCTCTCCTCTCTCTCTCTCTCTCTCTCTGTCGTAATGAGGAAAAAATTCCAAAAATTATAAATATTTTTTTTTTCAGATTATCTCACGTGAGTATTATAATTATAATCAGAATTTTTAGCGAAAAGAGATTCAAACCTGAAACTCTCAAGGAAAGTCATTTAAACCCCAAATGTTCAAAGGGAAGCCATTTAAATTTCTTATTAACTCCAAATGAAGAAAAAAAAAAGGCTTCTAAATCTACTTCTTATTGCTGATTTCTACCTCCAGTTTTAATCGCCTTGATATCTGTAATACATTTGCTAGCTAGTCAGCTGGTATAGCGGCTAGTGTCGTGAATTGTCACTCAGATGTTACGAGTTCGCGTCTCTCCCAGGGCAATGACCAACCACTGGCTCTGTGTCAAGTAAAGGCACCTGGGTGCTTGTTCCATATCAATATGTTTCATCTACTGAAATCATAATAGATAATAATAGTGTAACCGAAATACAGTATCATGCTTTCTTATTCCTGCTCCTTTCCAAAGCTGGGAGTATTTTTTTATCTTCTTCTTTCTTTTTATCTTATCTTTATTTCATATTTAAAAGGAGCTTGGATGATGCAAGATCCACGAACTTGTTAAGTCAGCCCCGTGAAATTTCAAGATAATGGAACAATGAGGATTCACTATGTATACGCGTGAAAGGTTTTACTCCTTCACTGTAATTCTACGAAGCCTGTGTTTACTGGAATTCTTATTGAACCAGTCTTCATTAAGAAGGAATGACTTTACTTTTCAAGGCAAGTTCCCGAAGCTGACATTTGATTTTAGCTTTTATCAGCATATTTCAAGTAAGTAAATTTCATTAAATATACTGGAAACATACTGAAATAAAATGTCAGTATTGTCTCATGTTCGGTTGAATATATACTATAGCATATATACTATAAAATAGGATATTATAATATAGATATATATATATAGGAGGGATAGATGTATAAGAATATAATATAGAGATATAGACATATATAGAGAGATAGATATATAGATAGAGAGAGATATAGTAGATAGATAGAGGATTAGAGATATGACACACACACACACACACACTACACACACATATAATATATGTATATATATAGGTATAAGATATATATATAATATTAATATAAATATCTATATATATATATAAATTATTACATATATATATATATATATCTATATATACACACACATGCACACATATATATATATAGTATATATATATATATATATATATATATATATATATGATATATATATATATATATATATATATATATATATATATATATATATATATATATAGATATATACTATATATATATATATATATATATATCAATATATATATATATATATATATATATATACTCTATCACATCACCGTGATTCATATAAAATCATTCGAGCTACAAATGTCCTTTAATATCTAAATCGCTCTACCTCGGAGTTGATATATTTTCATATATGTACCAAAGGGGAATTTTTAGTTGATAATAATTTCGTCCCCCCATGGGATCGAACCACCGTCCAGTGGACGGGAAACAAAATCAGAATGGACAGTGACGTTATTGTGTCGGCCAACAGAGAGGCTATAAGTTTATATCAGTTCTAACCATTGTAAATCACCGTCGATCTCGGTGTTTTCGTAATTAGAATCGATATGAAACCCCCTCAACCATGTTAGCCGATTCGAACGTTTGACCAATGTAGTCTTGTTATGAATACTAATCACATCACCGTGATTCATATAAATCATTCGAGCTACAAGTGTCCTTTAATATCTAATTTGCTCTACCTCGGAATTGATATATTTTCATATATGTACCGAAGGGGAATTTTTTGTTGATAATAATTTCGTCCCCCCCATGGGATCGAACCACCATCCAGTGGATGGGAAACGAAATCAGAACGGACAGTGACGTTTTCGTGTCAGCCAACAGAGAGGCTATAAGATTATATCAATTCTGACCATTGCAAATCACCATCGATCTCGGTGTTTTCGTAATTAGAATCGATATGAAACCCCCTCAACCATGTTAGCCGATTCGAACGTTTGACCAATGTAGCCTTGTTATGAATACTTATCACATCACCGTGATTCATATAAATCATTCCAGCTACAAATGTCCTTTAATATTTAATTCGCTCTACCTCGGAATTTATATATTTTCATATATGTACCGAAGGGGAATTTTTAGTTGATAATAATTTCGTCCCCCCATGGGATCGCACCAACGTCCAGTGGACGGGAAACGACATCAGAATGGACAGTGACGTTATCGAATTGGCCAACAGAGAGGCTATAAGTTTATATCGATTCTGACCATTACAAATCACCGTCGATCTCGGTGTTTTCGTAATTAGAATCGATATGAAACCCCCTCAACCATGTTAGCCGATTCGAACATTTGACCAATGTAGCCTTGTTATGAATACTTATCACATCAGTGTGATTCATATAAATCATTCGAGCTACAAATGTCCTTTAATATCTAATTCGCTCTACCTCGGAATTGATATATTTTCATATATGTACCAAAGGGGAATTTTTAGTTGATAATAATTTTGTTCCTCTATGGGATCGAACCACCATCCAGTGGATGGGAAACGAAATCAGAATGGATAGTGATGTTATCGAGTCGGCCAACAGAGAGGCTATAAGTTTATATCGATTCTGACCATCACAAATCACCGTCAATCTCGGTGTTTTTGTAATTAGAATTGATATGAAACCCCCTCAACCATGTTAGCCGCTTCGAACGTTTGACCAACGTAGCCTTGTTATGAATACTTATCACATCACGGTGATTCATATAAATCATTCGAGTTGATATGGTTGATCGGGTTTCATATCGATTCTAATTACGAAAACACCGAGATCGACGGTGATTTGTAATGGTCAGAATCGATATAAACTTATAGCCTCTCTGTTGGCCGACTTGATAACGTCACTGTCCATTCATATTTCGTTTCCCGTCCACTGGACGGTGGTTCGATCACATCGGGGGGACGAAATTATTATCAACTAAAAATTCCCCTTTGGTACATATATGAAAATATATCAATTCCGAGGTAGAGAGAATTAGATATTAAAAGACATATGTAGCTCGAATGATTTATATGAATCACGGTGATGTGATAAGTATTCATAACAAGTCTATGTTGGTCAAACGTTCGAATCGGCTAACATGGTTGAGGGGGTTTCATACCGATTCTAATTACGAAAACACAGAGATCGACGGTGATTTGTAATGGTCAGAATCGATATAAACTTATAGCCTCTTTGTTGGCCGACTCGATAACGTCACTGTCCGTTCTGATTTCGTTTCCCGTCCACTGGACGGTGGTTTGATCCCATGGGGGGACGAAATTATTATCAACTAAAAATTCTCCTTCAGTACATATATGAAAATATATCAATTCTGAGGTAGAGCGAATTAGATATTAAAGGACATTTGTAGCTCGAAGATATATATATATATATTATATAGTATATATATATAATATATATAGATAGAATATATGATATATATATATAGATTATATATTTATATATATAGATTAATATGATATTATATATATATATATAGATATATTGATAGGATAGAGTATATAGATGATATATATATAGATATATATATAGATATAGATATATAGAGAATTTATATATATATATAGATAATGATATATATATATACATATATATATATATTATATATATATATATATATGTGAATATAATTATATATATATATATTATATATATATATATATATATATATATATAGATATATATATATATATATACAATATAGATATATATATCTATAAGTATATATATATATATACAATATATATATAATATATATATATATATTATATATATATATAAATATATATTAAATAGATATATAAGAAACATATATATATATATATATATATATATATATATATATATATATATATATATATATATATATTATACCTAATAAGATATATATATATTAATTACGGAACATGAGACATAACTGACAGATTTTTAGATATTCCTAGGATTTAAAGCTTTTTAACATAAATTTTGTTTTCAGTAATATTAATGTCAAGAGTTTAGTAATACAAAAATTCTCCTAAAGATCTTCCAGGCTGCATATATGAAATTCCTTGCAAAAAGTGTGATAGATTCTATTACGGACAGATCGGTAAATCTCTTTCACAATGTCTCAAACAGCACCAATATTCCGTGAGAACTGGGCAAATATCGAATGCATTATTCGTACATATGAGAGATTTAGATCATCCTATTAACTGGAGTCAAGCAAGAACCTTAATCCCATGTAATGACAAAGTTAAAAGGAATATCACTGAATCTTGTTTC
>NC_087206.1:18875746-18888246 GCF_015104395.2 Macrobrachium nipponense
GAAGGTTGGTCAACATCTGGAATGAGACGAATAACACCCCCCAAACAGAAAGAGAGGAATTGGAAAGGGAAATGACACACTGCAACGAATTACAAGAGGACGAACTGAGAGACGATGCCACAGAAGACGACAGGGATGATGAGGTATCAAACAACGACATTCGAAGAAACACCGACGAAGTAACAGACAGGACGGAATCGGTAGAAAAGATCAGACAATGGATGAAGCCAGACAGATACAGAGAGAACAAAGATCCGCTCCATGAAAGCCTACAGCATCGAGAAATTAAGGCAGAAAACAAGTGAGGTCAATGAAATAATGAGACTAATACATACCACCAATATCACAGAAACAAATAACTTGACATATGCAGGTGCAAGATTAGTAGCAGAACTGATGGGGATACGAACACCAACACCACCAGCACAACCAACCCAACAGAAACCAAAACAGCAACCTCCTTGGAAAAGGCGCCTGGAAAAGCAAATCATGGTGATGAGATCCGACTTGAGTAAACTGAAAGAGATGGTAGAAAAAAGGCTAAGAAGCAAGAAAAGTACAGGAGAGGGGCCTAAACAACACAATAGAAGATGTAAAACAGAGGCTTAAGATCCAACGGTACATGAACAGGAATAAGGGATACCAACAGAACAAACTATTCGGAACCAACCAGAAAAGTTACTAACTGGTATCATCAGTGAAAGGCTATACAACTACCTAGAGGATACAAACACCATCCCCCACCAACAGAAAGGCTGCAGAAGGAAGTGTAGGGGCACAAAAGACCAGCTCCTGATAGACAAAATGGTAATGAAGAACAGTAAGAGAAGGAAAACCAACCTAAGCATGGCATGGATAGTCTATATGAAAGCCTTCAGCATGATACCACACACATGACTAATAGAATGCCTGAAAATATATGGGGCAGAGGAAAACACCACCAGCTTCCTCAAAAATACAATGCACAAATGGAATACAATACTTACAAGGTCTGGAATAAGACTGGCAGAGGTTACTATCAGGAGAGGGATCTTCCAGGGCGACTCACTGTCCCCACTACTCTTCACAGTAGCCATGATTCCCATGACAAAAGTACTGCAGAAGATGGATGCTGGGTACCAACTCAAGAAATGAGGCAACAGAATTAACCATCTGATGTTCATGGACGACATCAAGCTCTATGGTAAGACCATCAAGGATATAGATACCCTAATCCAGACTGTAAGGATTGTATCTAGGGACATCAGGATGGAGTTTGGAATAGAAAAAAGGGCAAAGTAACAAGGACTGAAGGGATAAAGCTACCAGATGGGAGCAACATCAAACGCATAGATGAGACGGGATACAAATACCTGGGAATAATGGAAGGAGGGATTCTAAAAACAAAAATCAAGAGATGAAGGACACGTACAGGAAGAATATATGCAGAGACTCAAGGCGATACTCAAGTCAAAACTCAACGCCGGAAATAATGATAAAAGGCCATAAAACAACCATGGGTCAGTGCGCCAGTTAATCAGATACAGCGCGGAACAGTGGAATGGACGAAGGCAGAACTTCGCAGCATAGACCAAAAAACGAGGAAACATATGATAATACACAAAGCACTACACCCAAGAGCAAATACGGACAGACTATACATAACACGAAAGGAAGGAGGCAGGGGACTACTAAGCATAGAGGACTGCGTCAACATCGAGAGCAGAGCACTGGGCCATTATATGAAGAACAGTGAAGACGAGTGGCTCAAGAGTGCATGGGAAGAACGACTGATAAAAGTAGACGAAGACCCAGAAATATACAGAGATAGGAGAAAGACAAGCAGAACAGAGGAATGGCATAACAAACCAATGCACGGACAATACATGAGACAGACTAAAGAACTAGCCAGTGATGACACGTGGCAATGGCTACTGAGGGGAGAGCTTAAGAAGGAAACTGAAGGAATGATAACAGCGGCACAAGATCAGACCCTGAGAACCAGATATGTCCAAAGAACGATAGACGGAAATAACACCTATCCTATATGTAGGAAGTGCAATACGAAAAATGAAACCATAAACCACATAGCAAGCGAATGTCCGGCACTTGAACAGAACCAATACAAAAAGAGGCATGATTCAGTGGCAAAAGCCTTCCACTGGAGCCTGTGCAAGAAACACCAGTTACCTTGCAGTAATAAGTGGTACGAACACCAACCTGAAGGAGTGATAGAAAACGATCAGGCAAAGATCTTCTGGGACTATGGTATCAGAACAGATAGGGTGATACGTGCAAATAGACCAGACGTGACGTTGATTGACAAAATCAAGAAGAAAGTATCACTCATTGATGTCTCAATACCATGGTACACCAGAGTTGAAGAGAAAAAAAAGGAAAAAATGGATAAGTATCAAAACCTGAAAATAGAAATAAGAAGGATATGGGATATGCGAGTGAAAATTGTACCCATAATCATAGGAGCACTAGGCACGATTCCAAGATCCCTGAAAAGGAATCTGGAAAAACAAGAGGCTGAAGTAGCTCCAGAACTCATGCAGAAGAGTGTGATCCTAGAAACGGCGCACATAGTAAGAAAAGTGATGGACTCCTAAGGAGGCAGTATGCAACCCGGAACCCCACACTATAAATACCACCCAGTCAAATTAGATGACTGATAGAGCAAAAAAAAAAAAAATAACAAATAAATAAATAAATAAAATAAAATAATAATAATAATAATAATAATAATAATAATAATAATAATAATAATAATAATAATAATAATAATAATAATTGAGAAAAACTCTCTTATCACGAGAGTATATATGCTGGTCTAAGAAATCCACTATAGTAAATAAAATGTTAAGAGTTGTGTATAATCTAAAAACGCTTTATAAAGTTTTCGAACAGGGAAGGGTTCGAAAGCTTTATAAAGTGTTTTTAAATTATACACGAACTCTTAACGTCTTTTTTATCATTGTGGACTCCTTAGAACAAAAGAATAGATGAAAATAGTAGATAAAACCTATTCACATGGAGCAAGCACACAGGTGCCAGTGATTTATCATTCAAGCTTCCAAGAATGTTGGTTTCAACCTCCCACCGCAGACCCCACACTGCAGCAGTAATTGATCAGGATACAGAGCCAGTGATTTTTCCATCGCCCTGGGGGAGACGCGAACCAGCGACCTCTGAGTGGCATACCACGACACACCACTATACCAGTGGACCAGACGATAATAATATTAATAATAATGATAATTCCTGTCTTATACATAAACACTGAATTCTTACAGTACACAATTCGCTGCTAATGAATACCTGTTGAATGCGGTGAAAGGAAACTTATCCGATTCCTTGCTCCAGATATAAAAGAGAAAATATAACATGAATGAGATCGAAGAGAAAATTATATATTTATGTAACTACAGAGGATTATAATTGAGTTCTGAGTATGCACGTTGTCGTGGGCGAGATTGACGTCGTTGCAGTATTCTATGGTGTGGGCGAGGTACGCCCTTGACAGTGTAAGGTATTGATAAGTTAATCTGTGTGAAAAAAAATAATAAGCTCTCGTAGCTTCACGTAAATCTTCCTATATATATCGTCATTGTCATTGTGTGTCTGACCTTAATAAGTTTAACAGCCATTCAACGGCTGAAGAAATAGCAAGGTTATGTCTTCATCTTTCCTTTGATGCGTGTAGCCTGGTTGAGTTTCCATCATGTTTTCAATGGACACATTGTTGAAGCATTATCTCAGCCTTTGTGAATATTGGACAGGAGATGCCATCAACTTGTGTCGTAGGAAATAAGACGTCGACATAAAAAGAAAAAAAAAAAAAGAAGAAAGAACGTCTTTATAAGACGTCGACATAAAAAAAAAAAAAAAAAAAAAAACTTCTTTATAAGACGTCGACATAAAAAAAAATGAAAAAAAGTAGAAAAATTTCCCGAAATTCCTTCTGCACAATTAAGTTCTCTCTACAGTGTATAATGCTATATAAATCTCTTAGCCACGTCCCGTGAAACTCTCAGCCGCGGCCCGTGAAACATTCAGCCACGACATATATCGGTGCCAGACTCACGATCATGTCTAACTTTGACCTTAAATAAAATCAAAATTACCGAGGCTAGAGGGCTGCAATTTCATATGTTTGATGATTGGACGATGGATGATCAACATGCCAATTTGCAGCCCTCTAGCCTCAGTAGTTTGTACGATCTAAGGGAGGGCGGACGGACGGACAAAAAGACATCTCAATAGTTTTTTTTATTTTTTAACGACAACTAAAATGCTAACTTGAGCAATTCTATGAACACGATTCTACCCAAATAACAAGCTGCTTGTCCGTGTACTCAATGATAAATAATAATAAAAAAAAATTCATTCGTCGAATAGTACTTTCAAATAAATAGAAGTATAGTGAACTCAGCCATTAAGCAAAATGAAAAATGGTATAAAATGAACTGAATCTTCTTCTTCCTAGCTTAAACCCATTTTTATATGGGGTCGCCATCACGAATGAGTCGTCTCCATCGATTTCTGTCTTGTGCCTCGTTCTCATTTATACCTTTCAATTCCATATCTTCCCTTACACAATCACGCCATCTCTTTCTTGGTCTTCCCTTCTTCCTTCTACCCCGCACTTCCATTTCCATCGTATGCTTCCAACATGACGTTCCTCCCTTCGTGACAGGTGTCCATACCATCGAAGCCTTCCTTCCTGTATTTTCTTCGATATTTCAGCTACCTTTGTTGATCCTCTTATATACTCATTTCTAATCCTATTTTCCCTTGTTACTCCCGACATCCATCTCAACATTCTCATTTCTGCTACATCCATTCTTCTTCTCCTCTGTTTTCCTCATACTTGCCGTTTCTGTTCCATATAACATTGCTGGTCTGACCACCGTCCTATGGAACTTTCCTTTCAATTTCAGAGGGACCTTCTTGTCACAGAGTACCCCTGATGCAGACCTCCAATTATTCCATCCTGCCTGAATTCGGTGTCTCACCTCTGAATATTTTCGAATAATATTTTAACATATTTTTTTCACAATAAGGTTTTATATATTTCTTATACTTTCCGCATCAAGAACAGGTCCCAGGTAACCCAGTTCAGGAGCAATACAATAAAACTTGAACGACTAGAATCTTATCTTGTAGTCAATCTTGTATCTTCAGATTAAGTGCTTCACAAAATATGAATTTCTCTTGTGTCCTGGGCCTCCAATACAGCAACAATTTTGTCAACACTGCACACTGAGTAGCGGGGATGTGATGGGAGGGGGGCTGAAAGAAAGGGGGTGGGGGGGGGGATTTTGTAGGTGTTAAAGTTATGGATTTTCTTGGAGGAGGTTTAATCTATGGTTCAGTTTTTCTTGTCTTTTACTCTTTGCGATTTGATTTTCCAGATATCGCCCTCGAGTATTTTCCAGTTGTTCTGGAGGGAGGGATATACATTTACTATTTCTGAAAGCTTATTGGCTTTCCAGCTGTGGGTTGGTGGGACACTGATAATTCCCCTTAGTGGGTTTTCCTTAGTGGACTGGAATAGACACACACCCGATACATAATAATTCTTCTTGGAATTTATTACAATTACAGAAGATTAAGTGGAGACTACATATCATTGACTGGAGCTTTCAGCGTTGCTAAAGTCTATATTACGTCATTTCCATAAGGCTTGACCTCGAAGTCTTCGATTATTAAAGCTTAGCTTAATTATGTACTATTTTTTTCTAACTGATTTCATGAATATTTTTAGCAGTTGTTTTTTATTTCAGAAAAAAAACATATTTGATCTGAATTACACATATCAAGTTATATGTGAACCATAGTGAAAATGATGGAGCAGCGATAACAGTAGTGAAAAAAAGGGCCTTTACTGTTCGCGCACATAGACACAAGTTATATATAATATACATATATATATATATATATATATATATATAGTATATATATATATATATATATATGTGTGTGTTGTTTGTGTGTGTGTGTGTGGTGTGTGTGTATTGCATATATAGTATATATATATATATATATAATATATATATATATATATATATATTATATATATCTATATATATATATATATATATATATATATATATAATATATATATATATATATATATATATATATATATATATATTAGTATATATATATATATATATATATATATATATATATAGTATATAGTATATATATATATTTATATACATACATTTATATATATATATATATATATATATATATATATATATATATATAATATATATATATTGGGATATACAATCTTTTCTTAAGGTTAACTACTCTACATTAAATTCTCACGCATATCTTTTCGTCTTGAGAAGTCATCCTGAAAAGGGAAAGTAAATAAAGTCACAAAAATTATGTGAGCACAAAAAACTGTTACACTTTGTAGCATTGGTATAGTTTCATTTTATCAATTTCGTTCCCCAGTGAAACGTGTTGCCTCTCCCCGAGCAAATGGTATAGTTCATACCCAAGGTCTTATATAAAATGTCATAATCCACGTCAAAGCGTGGGGGAGTCCTCCCATCTTTCAATGATTTGTAAAAGTACAATAAAAAAACAACGAAACTCTGGTGTAGGTGGATGTCATGGACTTTTGATATGAAATTTATACTAGCACTTTAACAAACAAACACACTAGTAGCACGCGCGCACACACGCACACACACACACACACACTCTCTCTCTCTCTCTCTCTCTCTCTCTCTCTCTCTCTATATATATATATATATATATACATATATATATATATATATATATATATATATATATATATATATATATATATATATATATATATATATATATATACATTCATATATATATACAGGAATCTTCTCTTTCTGAGATTCCTGTGTCGTTATACAGACACTATTCAGTCAGTCAGTTCAATTATTATTATTATTATTATTATTAATTAAAAATTCCTCATAGTAGCACGAGTCTTCAAATGGAGAAACAAATCCACAGTTATGTAAATGTACATATATTTAAGTTTAAAACAGAAAAGATAGCTTTCGGGAATCTGTACGGTTCCCCTTATCAATCTCAGATTGATAAGGGGAACCGTACAGATTCCCGAAAGCTATCTTTTCTGTTTTAAACTTAAATATATGTACATTTACATAACTGTGGATTTGTTTCTCCTTATTATTATTATTATTATTATTATTTTTTTTTTTTTTTTTTGTTTTTTTTTTTTTTTTTTTTTTTTTTTTTTGCTCTATCACAGTCCTCCAATTCGACTGGGTGGTATTTATAGTGTGGGGTTCCGGGTTGCATCCTGCCTCCTTAGGAGTCCATCACTCTTCTTACTATGTGTGCCGTTTCTAGGATCACACTCTTCTGCATGAGTCCTGGGGCTACTTCAGCCTCTAGTTTTTCTAGATTCCTTTTCAGGGATCTTGGGATCGTGCCTAGTGCTCCTATGATTATGGGTACGATTTCCACTGGCATATTCCCATATCCTTCTTATTTCTATTTTCAGATCTTGAGACGTTATCCAATTTTTCACCCTTCTCGTTTCTCTTCAACTCTGGTGTCCCATGGTATTGCGACATCAATGAGTGATACTTTCTTCTTGACCTTGTCAATCAACGTCACGTCTGGTCTATTTGCACGTATCACCCATATCCGTTCTGATACCATAGTCCCAGAGGATCTTTGCCTGATCGTTTTCTATCACTCCTTCAGGTTGGTGCTCGTACCACTTATTACTGCAAGGTAGCTGATGTTTCTTGCACAGACGGCTCCAGTGGAGGGCTTTTTGCTACTGAATCATGCCTCTTTTTGTATTGGTTCTGTGCAAGTGCCGGGCATTCACTTGCTATGTGGTTTATGGTTTCACTTTTCGTATTGCACTTCCTACATATGGGGGAGAGATGTTATTTCCGTCTATTCGTACTTTGAACATATCTGGTTCTTAGGGCCTGATCTTGTGCCGCTGTTATCATTCCTTCAGTTTCCTTCTTGAGCTCTCCCCTCTGTAGCCATTGCCAATTGTCATCGTGGCTAGCTAGTTCTAGTCTCATGTATTGTCCGTGCATTGGTTTGTTGTGCCAGTCCTCTGTTTCTTTCTGTCTTCCTCCTGTCTCTGTATTTCTGGGTCTTCGTCTGCTTTTATTAGTCTTCTTCCCATGCACTCTTCAGCCACTCGTCTTCACTGGTTTTCAGATATTGCCCCAGTGCTCTGTTTTCGATGTTGACGCAGTCCTCTATACTTAGTAGTCCTCTCCCTCCTTCCTTTCGTGTTATGTATAGTCTGTCCTGTTTGCTCTTGGGTGTAGTGCTTTGTGTATTGTCATATGTTTCCTGGTTTTCTGATCTATGCTGCGGAGTTCTGCCTTCGTCCATTCCATTATTCCTGCGCTGTATCTGATTACTGGCATGCCCATGTGTTATGGCTTTTATCATATTTCCGGCGTTGAGTTTTGACTTGAGTATCGCCTTGAGTCTCTGCATATATTCTATCCTGATCGTGTCCTTCATGCGCTTGGTGTTTTATATCTCCTCCTTCAATTATTATTATCATTAATTATTATTATTATTATTATTATTATTAGTTATTATTATTATATTATTATATCATTGAGAAGTACGTCCACAGTAATATATCTGTTTGATTTTGTTATTTAAGATATATTTGAATAGCAAAATCAAACAGACATATTACTGTGGACTTATTTTCCCATTGTATTGACTCATGTGATTATGAGTTTCTTTGGATTATGATCATTATTATTATTATTATTATTATTATTATTATTATTATTATTATTATTATTATTATTATTATTATTATTATTATTATTATTATTAATTATTATTTTATTATGTAGAAGATGAATCATATGCATATGGAACAAGCCCAACCAAGGGCCCACTGACTTGAAATTCAGTCTTCTATAGAAATATTGTTGTTCATTAGAAAGAAATAAAAAAAGAACAGAAGGTAATGGGAGATTCAGAAAGAATAGAATAACTTATTAGAAAATCAACAAATAAATAAATGAATCGTTAAGAATATGAAAAAAACTTTAACATACAAGGAGAAATGTATCAGGGCAGTAATGCATTGTATCTTTCTTTGAACTTTTGAACAGTCAAATGAACGACATCCTAAAGGAGACTGTTCCAGAGTCCAGGCAATGTCTTTATGAATGTTGAAGTTTAAGAGACTAAAAAAACTTCTATAATTGCCAGCACTACTTTACTATGCTTCTTAAGTCTATATAGTGTATTATTCAAGTTACTACTTTAGTATTTTGTTAGTATCTCCTTGCTGGCTTGTTTCACTATTAAGTTTGCATTACTCTCTAGTTTGGGGCTTATACTTAACTCTCTCTCTCTCTCTCTCTCTCTCTCTCTCTCTCTCTCTCTCTCTCTCTCTCTCTAAACTACTCGTCACGTACATATCGAAAACTGTTTCTTAGTGATGATTATGAAAGCGATTATACATCAGAATAAATCACAAACAAATTTAAAAACTCTAGACCTTTATCATTATATATATATGTATATATATATATATATATATATATATTATATATATATACATACATATATATATATATATATATATATATATATATATATATATATACATATATATATATATATATATATATATATATATATATATATATATATATATATATATATATATATATATATATATATATAAATATATACTTGACAGCACTTGCTGGTCTTTGTGTCAAACAATCCTACTGATTTTAAGAAACTAGTTTTTAACGCTTTCCATTAACATTTTAAAATATTCTTATCTGCACAAATCAAGAGACGGAAATACTCGCTCGACCATTTACTATGCTAAATTCACACTCACTGCCCTTTTCGTATTTTTGACCCAAGCGGGAATATTTCTTTTTCTGGCCATTTGTTGGAGGTAATTACCAATAAAATTCCGGAAACCTTCCAAGCACTGCTTTACAGACGAGCATAGCTTCATTTCATTTTTTAAAAGACTCGGTTCGCTACAAAGAGCTTCATTCAGACTTATCGCTCGCCCGAACGACGGGCCTACTGCGTCTTTTATGTTCCTCCGAATTCCAGGAAACGAAATGAAACGTGGATGCTGGAAGTCATCTCTTATGGCCTCCTCAGTAACCGAACTTGGGAATAAACGTCCGGAAACATTTCCTCAGTGATGCGATTTTTCCGCCTCCGCGAAAACTAATCAAGGATAATAAGTTCTAAACCGAAAAAAAAAAAAAAAAAAAAAAAAAACTAATAAGTTCTGCGAACCGTTGTTCTGACGAAGCCTTGTTTTTTCAGAGCTAGAGAGAATGGGACGGGCGACAGTATCCAACTTAATGGATTTTTTTCCAGACCATGGTCCCAATGATTAATAGAAAACGATGGAGAAGTGAAAGTTGGTATGTCTTTTTTTTCATGATCAAGAAGCAAAAAAAAAAAAAAAGTAAACTGTATTATAATTTATTACCTTAAAAATGTAATGCAGTGTTTTAGTCAAGAAATATTAAAGAAAATACCGTCATCAAAAGGCTTCAGATAATGAATTTTCTTTTCAGTAAAAGTTTTAATCTTCATATAAATTACGAAAAAACAAATGGAGCAAAAAGAAAATTCGTTTGTATATCAACCCCTCCGTAAGTGTGCTCGCTGATCGCGAGGAAATGCTTTCAATTTATTGTGAAATAAATTACCCGTTTTCACCAACAATTTTCTGCCCTGCAGCGCACCTACGAAGTCATTTGTTCTTGATGCTAAGTTTATAGAATTGTTGTCTTTGGTAGTGCTTTCCGGCGTGAAGCGTGAAAAGAGCATGAGATTTACGGCGCAATTTAAAATGAAACTAACAGTCAATCAATCATAGAAAAGTTATGAATGGGGTGCTCGAGAGATTGATATGTTACAGCAATACACTGGTTATCCCATTGGTATTCTTAATATTATTTATTTTAATACAATTCATCATCTTGTTTACCTATTATCTCTGCTTACTTGTCGTTGTAAGTGCATTTTACCTTACACACATTATGTCGCCTTTTAGTCCAGTTTTCTACATTTTTTTATTTCGTGTTTGGGAGCCCTATTTATAGATGATGGTCTTTGGACCATAACGGTGATAATAATCAACGGCCAAGTCGTACTGATAGCTTGATTGACTTGTTGAATGATTCCGGTACACTGGCGTATCGAAACAAGTATTACCTGGGACTATCTCTATACATCACAGTAATATATAAAACTAAAACTTTTGTCAATGAATTAGGCACTGAAAAGGCGATCAACAGCACTTACTTTTTTTTCCAGGAAAACTCTATTCATAATACAGCTTCCAGCCTCCACCCAATATTCTCTCTCTCTCTCTCTCTCTCTCTCTCTCTCTCTCTCTCTCTCTCTCTCTCTCTCTCTCTCTAAAACCCTCATATAAGGAAACGTTTTTCTTTATGTTGATTATGAAAGGAATTATTCATGTGAGAATAATCTCCTACAGAACTTAATTTCCCCTTGGACTTAAATGAAAGTCCTGTTTTCCATGAAGCACTTCAGACTAATGAACGCCAGATATTCATTTCCATATTTTCTCTTACCTTCCAGTTTAAAATTACATATTTCTCTCTCTCTTAATCCTTTGTGTCGAAGAATAACGTAAAGTTGGATAGATTTCTTTGTATGTGTCATGACTTCATCACACATCCTTTCAGCCGAAGTGGCGTGGTCAGGGAAGTGCACCAAACCAGGCTTATTAAAACTGGAGGAAAGGAAAACCTATTCCTTAATTTCCCTGTCAATAAAATTGGCCCTCGAGTTCCGACCCCGTCGTAAAATTAATATCTTGCTTCCCTCTCCCTTCCCTAACTTCTCAATTCGGAGAAAACAAAAAGGAAGAGTTATGAATAGAACTTGACATTCTCCAGGGATCATTTTTTAAAACCCCGTTTATGGAAGGGAATGTCATAAAAATAATCCACGGAGGCATTCTTGAATGAAGCAGCCAGGTTAATGACTGAAGGGGGACTGACCCTACACGTACTGGAGGAGTTTATATTCAGTGATTCATTTTAAGATCTGTTTACGAATTCGTATAAATGTATTAATATTTCCGTTTTCCGACTATGTACATATAGTTTCTAGTGTCGTCGAGTTTAGTAAATTAAATTTTTTTTAAATGGCCCCAGACATGCTTGAGGGATATTACCCTTAAAAGATTGCGTGGATAGAATATTGATTTTGTTTCTGAGCTTTATTATCGAACTGATGGTACTTCATTGATATTTCAAAAAGATTTTCGTTACTCTACCCTTCAATAGTTAAGGCAAATAATTGTATAAATTCTCATTTCCACTCTTATGTTTCATCTCAATTGCAATGTGTGTTTTCCGTCAGTGAGAGTTAGTTCGTATGTATTCATTATAGTCTTTTCGGCTTCAGTACTTGCTCGTCCCTCGTTTTCTCTTTCCTTTTGTTGCTATAAATAAGAG
>NC_087206.1:18893246-18903246 GCF_015104395.2 Macrobrachium nipponense
AAAGGCTTGATGCCGAGCTCTGTCTAGAAAAATTTCGTCTGCAGGTAAATGATGTGCTGAGAATCTTAGCTGAAAATGGATTATATACGAATTAATATCATACATTTAATAAACCTAAAATTAAAGCTACTTGTCCTCTTTAAGTTAGATGTTTACTTTTTTTCTTAGCAAATTAATGGCTAGTTGAAATGAATCTGTTTCTTTATAGGATAAATAGAGTATATGGCTAATTCATAGCATCACATAATCCTTATCTAATTTTGCGATTGCAAAGCATACACGATAACTTGATTACGATGTTTATTTTCCTTTAGAATCAAAACACCGCAGCTGTATTCCACTTGCATATCAGTGAAAAAAAGTCGGCCTTCACCAACAAATGGCTAATTTACCTTTAAGGTTCTTCAAAGTTAACTTACTGCCTCGTAATCTGTAGCTCAGGCTACATATTTGCTTCTGATAGAGGAAGAAAAATTTTAAGATAAAAAAAACAACTCTAATTTTATCGTGAGAGAATTTCCTTTTTCAATCAGGTTGAAAGGCGAGTGTATTTATGTTCACCCTTCACGCTCTCTGAAGGTTTGCCAAAGCATTGAGCAATCCTGTAAGTTTCTGTACAGCATATAATGCTCTATGAAGCTGATGGTAAAAGTATTCCGTCAAAATCATTTTAAGCGATGAACCAATTCTAAAACATCGTTGAATTGAAGATCAATTGAAGCTCAGTGAGCTTTTGAAGTATAACAGAGATATTATGGTAATAATTGGCTTAAGAGGAAAATATAGTTAATCGTATAGTGATTAGAGTGAACCAATGAAATTAATTAAGAGAACCGGGAAGAAAAAGTCTTTACAACACAAAAAAGCAATCACGAAATTAAATGATAATGAAGCCTGGATATAATCACAAGTATCCCCTCACCCAATCTCCCTTTTTCGCTCATTCGTCCCCCGTGCAAATAATATCCCCGCGTATAATTATTATATTCATAACGACGCGACTTTGCAGCAAAAGGCATTTAGGAGCAATTTTCCCTAATTTACCGGGTCCCTCCCCGCCTTTCTTCCTTCCGCAGCAGCGGTCGACAGCGCAGGATGCATTATTGAATGCACATGGCTGCCTCTGTAAATTAGATCCTACTCTAATTGTATCGAGTTGCCTTTGCGCTGCTCTCGCTGTATTTAATGCAAAAGCGCCGCGAAGGTGATCAGTTGCAGTTGTCGCAAGCTCTTCCCTGTACAACTAGCCTGGGGCTATAATTGGGAAGGTTTGTCACCGTTCTTTAACTTGTGATGAAATAAGTACATTGTTATTCGTACTTTTTCGTAACTATATATATATATATATATATATATATATATATATATATATATATATATATATATATATATATATATATATATAGACATAAATACATATGTAATGTGAAGGAGCCCATAAAACGCCACATATAAAAGTAATTACTATATTTCAGAGACTGTTGTCTCTCTCTTCAGGTAGGTAATGAAGAGAGTGGCGGCAGTCTCTAAATATAATACTTACTTTCTATATTTTGACATTTTTATGGGCTCCTTTCATTAGATGAAATTCTGTTTTTAAAAGACATTTTTTACCAGTCTATATATATATATATTATTGAAACACAACAGCTCAAGAGTGTCCTATTCCATCTATCGAGATCCTACAATTAAAAAGATAGTATACAAGGATAAAGTCTGCATGTAATATTATATCAACCGTCTTATGTTAATATGACACGAAATACCAGCTTTATATTAAGTAAAAACTTAAAGTACAGAGATTACCTTACTGAATGTTTTTACACCCACCGTCTTTCTGCAAAGAAAAAGCCAAGCGAGTGGAATATATAAGAAAATATCTTTTAGAAAGCGAGAGGGTATAATACTGACGTAGGCGTACGTGTTATCAATATCATATAAGGGTGGGTGGGGGGAAGGACGGATCGCAGACCCCAGACGTTTAAACTTTAAAGCATTTACGAAAACAATAAAAGAAAGAAACTGATTTGCAGAGAAACTTCGTTAAAACATCGTCTGTTGATATGGGATTGTGGAAACTTTGAAAACCTCGAAGTTTTATTTACTCGGCAAGTCAATTACTTCCTTAAGAATACACTGTGGAAGCGGCAGGCTTTAATTCTAAAACGTCATAGGGCTAGATAATAATAAAGTGTTGTATTCATAAGCGATCTCTGAAAGTAAAAACGTAAATATTAAGGTTCAAATTTAAACGGTTTTATGTCATTTCATTAGTGGCTGGTGAGGGCCTTATTGGGAAAATGGGCGATGTTTTTACGAAAGTTTGACACAGCAAAACAGAAACAAACAAAAATTGCAATAAAACTTGGTAAAATGAATATAAGTTGATAAAGGAAATATATATATATATTTATAATATATATATATATATACTATATATATATATATATATATATATATTATATATATATATATATATATATATATATATATATATATATATATATATATATATTATATATATATATATATATATATATATATATAGATATATATATATACATATATTATATATAGTATATATATTATCATATATATATATATCTATTATATATATATATGATATATTATATATATATATATGATACTATATATATATATATATATATATATATATATATATATATATATATATATATTATATCTTATATATACATATATATATATATATATATATATATATATATATATATATATAATATATATATATTATCGACTATTCCCCCTTTTATTCCCTAAACTACACAAACTGGGAACTCTTACCTGTTGCCAACGGTGCCCTGTCTTGTAAGATGTCACGAGGCTTATTAAGACTGCCGTAAATAAATAATAAAAATAAAAATTCATTTATTTGGCCCAAAGCAATTGGTTATAACCAAAGAACCAAAACTGTATTAAACAAGTGCTATAATGGCATAAATACCCAAATCTGCCCATAATTAAAACCAATAAGATAACATTCTACCTTCCGGACTAAGGTTACACTCTCAAAACCAAACAAGTCACATTGTCTAGTATTTGTCAGTTTATCAGTTTAGAGAAATCCCATTCCTAATCAACCATGGAATCGGACCCATCTGTAATAAAGATAATAGTTATATAGACACCCCATGTCACTCTTTTCAAAGTATTTACGTAAAGAGAATATTTCCACACTTCTCTCTCTTTTAAAAGGTAACAGATTTTCTAAGTTTTTATAGAAACGTGTCTTACCTTTTCGATGGGCGTTTTCTCCCGACACTTCGAGCAACCGCTTGTTCTCTCCTTTGCACAAAGAATGCGTCTTCCACAAGTACCCTGAACCAGTAGGCCTG
The DNA here is from genome assembly GCF_015104395.2 of Macrobrachium nipponense. Classification (NCBI taxonomy): domain Eukaryota; kingdom Metazoa; phylum Arthropoda; class Malacostraca; order Decapoda; family Palaemonidae; genus Macrobrachium; species Macrobrachium nipponense. Next base: position 18,896,621 of record NC_087206.1, read on the forward strand.
TAATACGCGTACAAACGAATGCACATGCCTCGCAAACGGGGAACGACCTCTGAGACAAGTTGCTTGTTCAGCAAATACCCTTCTCTCCCATGTGAACTTTGCAGTGTACCACCCCGTTACAGAATCTGCTAGCGCAGCAACCCTATCGACAAGAAAAAAAAAAATCCCCCTAATTATGACAACGTTCTCGTGAAATGTCATAATCGGCATCTCCGAAAACCGTGCAAATCCCCGAGTCATCAATTCCAAAGGGAAGGTTCGCAACCGGACTCCTTACAGCAACTTCAGCAAAAAAGAAACCCACCTATGAACACGTCAGGTGCTTAGCATTGCAGCATAATCAGAACCCGCGACGCTAAAAGAAAATCATGATTCTCAAAAAAAAATGTTTAGTACTGATCTTCGTAAGCACACCCCCAGAACCATTTCATTATACATAAACCATCATCTTAATAATAACACACTCAGGTGACATAAATAATTCCTCTATTTAATTACTGACCCCACGCTAAAAAAAAACCATCTCGTTTCTCAGCTAAAGCAAACATTTGCCGAAAATATTACCCCGAAATCTTACGCCAAAACGCCGCAGACTTACATACAATAAGAGAGAAAAACATTCGAAGGAAACAAAGGAGAAGGAAAAAAATTGCAAAGCCATTCTGTCATCAAATTACAAAAACAGATAACAAGAAAAAAAAAGGAAAAATTAATGCAATTGCGCGATCATATATTAATTGCCACAACCAATTCTTTTCAATTTCGAGGTATGTTAGCTTCGACTGACCTGTTCGTTCATTTAAAACTACAAACCCTATTTCCAATTTTCTCTTCAATGACTTTAAAAGGACCTTCAAACTTCGGGCCTAGTTTGTAATTTTAACTCATTTCTCACGTTAAGTTTTAAAAATACCTTATCACCGACATTGATCTTGGGATCAGATGATTTACTAATACTCTTTTGAACCATATCTCTGGTTGTGGACTCGAGATTACGGCTAAGGACATGCGTGTCTCTCTCTCGCTGTGGATATCAGCGCTTCAACTGTATCCTCCCCCTGGTGAGGCGTAGTTAACAAATCAAATGTGCCTCGCGCTGGATAAACCAAAAACAAAGTTTTCAAAAGGGGACATTTTAATTGAATCGCTAACCATGGTGTTAATGCTATGTCTAACAACGTTAATATATCTGTCCCAATTTCTATCATTACCACCTACCGTTTTTCTGAGCGCTTCGAGCACTTTCCTGTTCGCTCGTTCGCACAACCCATTAGCCTCGGGTCTGTATGGAATAATTGTTACTTTCTGTATTCCCATGAATTCAGCTAAACACTCTCATTGTCGGTTAATAGAACTTCGGGTGAACCGTATCTGCAAACGATACCATTGAAAAATGCTATGGCTACTTCTTCGGCCGTTTTATGCATAAGTGGGAAAATTTCTACTATCCTCGTAAGTTCATCTATTATCACTAGCAAGTACTTGTTCGCGTATCTAGACTCACAAAAATTCCTTAAGACGTCCATATGTATTCTCTGAAAAGGTTTACTCGGTATTGGATACGATCCTAATTTGCATGACGTTTTTTATCCTAGCAGGCTTACATGCGTTGCACACCGCACAATTCCTTACGAAATTTTCCACATCTTTACCCATATTTTTTTTAATGTATTTAGCCCAAACCTCATCATAAGTTTTTTCTATTCCCAAGTGAGGACTACCGAACCTGCAATGAACTATATCTAAAACCACTGGAATTAGGACTTTCGGAATTACGATCTGTGTCGTATCTCCTTTACTTTCACTGGTTTCTCAACTTATATTTAATTTTCCTAACCAACAGATTTCCTTCTGTAACTCCCCAACCCGAAAAAGGCAAGCTATAACGTTTCTTGACTAATTCCCCTCTCAGAAATGCTTTCGCATCTGCTAAGACCTCGTCTTCATCTTGCCTTAGCTCTATGAGGGGTATCCCATTGTATGGCTTCGTTAGTGACCTGCGCGACTTGGAAACCTTCCGCGTCATGAAAACTCCTGCTCAAAGCGTCCGCGACAACATTAAATTTGCCCTCTATATATTTGAGCTTTGCATCAAAATCTCTGATAGTTAGAAACCATCGAGCTCTTTTGGGAGACAAATCGGGTTTATTAAAAAGATCAAGTAACGGTTTTGTGGTCTGTAAGGACTTCTACTTTATTCCCCATCAGTAACATTTTAAAATGAACTAAGCTCACACTATTGCAAAGGCTTCCTTATCTATGGTGGCCATGGACTTCTCGTTACTGCCTTTTGTCCTGAACTTCCTGCTATAAAAAGCTATAGGATGAAATTTCCCATCAAAACTTTTGCATAAGGCATGCACCTATGCCTTCCTGGCTTGCATCAGTCACTAATGTAAAAGGTTCCTTAAAATCTGGAAACTTCAAAACCGGGGGATTCATTAGCACATCTTTGAAGCTTTTGAAAACTCTCCGCCTGGGATTCCTTCCATTGAAATTGAACGTCTTTCCCGCAACACATCAGTTAGGGGAGCTGCTATGTTAGAAACCCTTTTACGAACCTCCTGAAGAAACCGGCGATACCCAGGAATGACTTAATCTCTTTCTTTGATATGGGGATGCGGAAAATTCGCTATTGCTTTGACTTTATCGTCATTTACTCTAACCCCTTCCTTAGATATGACGTGACCTAGATATGTGATCTGCTTTTTCAAGAACGAAACACTGGCTAAATTGATTTTCAACCCGCTAAATCTAAGCCTCCTAAGTACTTCTGTAAGCACTTCCAGGTGTTGCGCGATCGTGTCCGTTTGCGATCAGGATGTCATCCATATACACAAAAAAACATTTTTGCCCAATAACCCGTGCAAAACTGTGTTTCACCAACCTGGTAAAAGTCATCGGACTGCCCGATAAACCGAAAGGCATTCGCGTAAATTCATAGTGTCCCTTGGGCACTGAAAAGGCGGTATATTCCTTGCTACTCTCGCTGAGAGGGACCTATAAGAAACCTTGCGCCAAATCAATTGAGCTATAATATTATGTCCCCCAATTTCGACAAAAAGATCTGGTTGGTATGCACGCAACTGGGTAGCGGTCAGGGATCGTTTTCTCATTTAAACGTCTAAAATCGACGCATACACGGACCGAACCGTCTTTTCTTAGGTACCGCTAACAAGGGAAAGTTGTAAGGAGACACACTGGGTCTAATGATTCCTTCTTCTTCCATCTATTAACTTCTTTCTCTACCTGTTCTCTGATTTTGAAAGGTATGCGATATGCAGGAATATAAATAGGTTTTTGTGTTGCTCCTCCAAAATTTACCTTATTTGCTCTAACAAAACATTAGTCAACCCCCATTTATCACCTTGCAAGGCTACCGTATCCCCAAATTCCGCCAAGAGCCCGCTTATCGCTTCAACTTGTTAGCTATAATCCGCATTAGCCAAATGTTCACTAAATGTTTGTTTCCTTGATTGTATTTCTGCCTCCGAAAACTCAGGTTTCCCCTCTACGATAGCCACAGAACCACTATCGCAGTTCCCCAATCATGGAGTCTACTATATATGTATTTTTCTGGTATCTCCTAACTGTATCATTACAGTTTAATAGCTCCACCACGTAAACCCCATTCTTGGATACACTGTTCACCGATGCCGTGCTAACAACTCCCCTGAGCTTTTCACTGTTTTCAACAACACACACATCTGTGGGTTTTCTCATTTCCTTCAATTTAACTTTTACCATAACCTTTGAACCTGGTATTAACATAATGTCTTCAGATAAAACACCTCTATATTTGTGGTTAGTATCTCCCCTTGCCACCGCCCCATACAAATTACCACCCTCAGTATTATCCCCAGCATTGTTAGTATCAGAAACAACATCCATATTAGTATCATCACCAGTATTGTTAGTATCATTGTTACCACTATGAACTCTGATAGAACCCCCGTAATCATCTCCCAGATCACCAACGTGTGTTTTAACATTACCTTTCCCCATAACACTCGTATCACCGCCATTAATACCACCGAGCACCTCTCCTCTTTCAATAACCTCCATGTCCTCCATTCTATTCACGTCCTCATATGGTATGAGGTAATTCATTTTCCCGATTGTTATCCCATTAGCACCCGCATGGATCGAAATCTTGTGTCTTCTACAAGCAGGATGACCCAACAAGATTTTATTACCTAAGGCAATTCCTTTTATTACCAAAAAAGGTTCTGTTAACACTCTGTCACCGAGAGCAAACCTTATTTGTACACAACCCAGGGTGTTTAATCTATGGGCTTGCACATCACACACCGTCTCCATAGAGGGCTGCAAAGGGGTAATTGGAGAACATGGATTGATACAAATTATAGTCCATTAGATTTATTGATGCCCCAGTGTCTATGAAAACCGGGATATCCACATCCCCTACTGTTCCATAGACTATGGGCTTGGGCTCTGGGGCGTCCCCCACGAGACCACAATGGCATGTACCAATCACCTGTACCCTTTTTGTTGATCGGGCTTCCAAAAATTTCACCGATCCCTTTGCCCTCTGGTTTGACCCGCCGTGGGAAGTTCTCACATTATAATTACCAGAACCTTGCGGTGCAGGCCTCGCATCTCTCCGTATCTGAGACGGACAAGACTGCCAATAATGCTCAGTACTTTACACATTCCGCAATATTTAACCCTACACAATTCCGCAATTAGTTTAACCCTAACACAATTTCTTTGGATGTCCTGGTTTATTGCAGTTGAAACAACGCAACTGCTGTTGCTTTTGATCGAACGATCTTTTGTTATACTCAACTTTTGCACACAGACGATGAGAAGAGAGTTCCGTGTCTCTCTGTACTCTATCCCTCGGGCCTGTCCCGTTAAAAATTGTGTTATCTACGGTGGGACATTTAGACCTGTGTTTATCTATTTGGGTATAAAGTAATTCTTCGTCTGAGGTAGGCTCAACCTTTTCATCAAAGCTATCCACTATTGCATCGGGTACCTCGTGTAAGAGCAGGGAAAAATAGATCAGTTTATGAACATTATCTAGAGGGAGATTATCCCCTGTAACCCATTTAGATGTTTTCAATTTTCCTACCCAATCTGCCACTGCGTCAAACAGCTTTGAACTATGTTCTACAAGGCTATTAGCGCCTTTCCGTAGTTTATAAAGACCTCGAAGGTCTCACCATATCTCCGTGTTCCTTTGAGCCATATGCTGTTTTCAAAATGCTTGCAAGTCTGTCCAGGTACGACATTTTGTAAATTGGAAACTCCTTGACCTATGACTGAGGTCTCCCTTATTGAAATCTAGCAAAGCTTTCGCCTCTCTGAATGCCTCTACATCGTCTACTATATTCTTTCCCACTAAATAGTTATTAACTCCTTCTATGAAAATATTCACAGGTTGTGACAAAGCGCCATCCACGATCCCTTTGAACGGGCTGACCCCCGCAGAAATGTTCGTCACGTGATGTAGTAGCGTCGTCGGTTTAGTATCTGCCATTTTATCTTGTTTCCCAAGGCTGTTCCCCAATCTCAATAACATCAATGTACTTATATACACTAAACCCAATCAAGAAAAAAAAATTTTTTCCCAACAACAGATAACAAAAGGTAAGCGTGCCCCGTCCCCAATCACAAAATCAACCCCACGAAAATGACAATAAAAAAAATAATAACAGAAAGGGATAGGAAAAGAAAGAACGTAAGGTGTTTCCGAGCTAACTCCGCCCTCCTCCTCCTATCTCTCCTCTCCTCTCTCTCTCTCTCCTGGCCCGACTTGCCCGAAAAAGCCCACCCCTCAGGCAAGTTCGCCACACACAAACACAAGGAACATGAACAAGAACAAAAGTTAAAGAAAATCCACAAAACAAAAAGAGGGAAAAAAAATAAGAAAGAAAAAAAACTCGAAAATACACTTACGTCTTCATATGACCGCAAACCGAATTCACATACACCGCAAACATGCGCGAACTGCGAAACACTTTAATATGTCGAAAACTAAACTTTTTCCCCCCCTTTCTCTCTCTTTTTAAACACCTTTATTCCGTAATCTCAAGAAATCAACTGACTTGGCTTGGGAGAGGAAGACTGTCTGAGGAACAGCTTCTCTCTGTCGAATCAGCAGTAATGACCCTGAGTTGCCTGTGACATGATTAATAACCCCTTCTCCTATCAAAATAAAAACCGAAACCCCCTATTTCTAACTGGTCACCAGTACCTTCGGAGCGTACCTACAGCTTGAAAAATATATAAAAGACTTTACCGCTGGCACCACTATTACGCCCCCTTTATTCCCCCTAAACTACACAAACTGGGAACTCTTACCTGTTGCCAACGGTGCCCTGTCTGTAAGATGTCACGAGGCTTATTAAGACTGCGTAAATATATAAAAATATCATTTATTTCCCAAAGCAATTGGTTATAACAAAGAACAAAATGATTAACAAGTCATAATGGCATAAATACCCAAATCTGCCCATAAAGAAAACCAATAAGATAACATTCTACCTTCCGGACTAAGGGTTACACTCTCAAACCCCAAACAAGTCACATTGTCTAGTATTTGTCAGTTATCAGTTAGAGAATCCCATTCCTAATCAACCATGGAATCGGACCCATCT